>NW_027020741.1:0-257392 GCF_036884655.1 Musa acuminata AAA Group
TTACCAGCTCCTATGATTCGAATACACATCAATTCTGGAGCGAAACTCTTATACGTTACATTCTCCAAGGGGAATGAGATAGATAGATCTTGGAAGTCAGGTTTTTTATTGGATAGTGATCTCGGGCACGAGTGGTTTCTCTTCTTCGCGGACCGTGAATGGCCATCGAAAGGAGAATTGGATTCTTATTAATATAGTGGATTTCTAAGATTGGACGATGAGTTTGGATCCATTGTGGAATAATAGGCTGTGGTCTCGATATGGGGCTATGGACTGTGATTGCTTCCTGTATGAGCCTACTGTGGTTGGGCTCTCGTGGGCGGATTCCCAGATGTGTACTCATCTTCCAACTAAGAGGACAGGACACACTGCTGGTCCACGCATGAGAGCTCCTCTGATTGTGTCTTTCCGGCAACTCGCAAAGCTCACTGATTGGTTCAAACCAGAGAGGAGATTCAGAGGCAAAGTTTCGAACTGCAAGCATACAATCCATCGGTGTATGGAAGTTCGGTAAAGCTATATTCAATCAAACACCCACTTGGGGAAGGATTGAGGGGCAGTTCCTTGGCCGAGACCCATTCATTGGCTATTGCAAGGAGGAAGGAAGTCGGAGAACCATAAATTCCAAGTTCAGAGCTCAAATCCCTTTTCGAAATTGAACAGCTCTCACTCTTGTGCTTCGACTAAAACGAAACTCCCAAATAGTGGAAAAAGGAAATCCAATTAGAGATAAGCTGCCTATGAGCATCATGGCATAGGTAAAAGAAAGGAAACATTAAGTTATTAGAGGAAGCAGTGAGTCAGCTGTCAAAGGGAAGGGAACAATCAAGACTAAAGCCGATCTAGAGACCCTCAGTTAGAAGCAGTCCTTGTCCGGAACCTTATAGTAATTAAGGCGAGATCATTATGGAAATAGAAACCTCACCCACTATAGAGAAAAGAAAGGAGAGAAGAGAAGAGAAGATATTGTAGTGGAAAGGAGAGAAGATATAGTAGTAGAAAGGAAAGAAGAGAATAGAAGATATAGTTGTTTCAAGGAGAGAAGAGAAACTAGTAGAAAGGAAAGAAGATATAGTTGTTTCAAGAAAGGAGAGAAGAGAAACCATAAGAAAGGAGAGAAGAGAAGATATAGTTGTTTCAAGGAGAGAAAGAAAGAAGGATATTGGATGGTGGCTGTGACAAGAGCTGGCACTAAGGGTTCGCATCTCTGATCTGCTAGCTTAGCTTACTATAAGTCAGGAAGTAGATGGGCTTAAACTCTTCTAATATATGATCCCACCACTTTCCACTAAGTTCATTCTGACTTGCCCGTGCGCCTACTTTAGAGTTTCATTCCGACTTCTTTCTTTAATTCGAACTTACCTACTTACCCACTTGCTAGTCATTCCGATACTACTGAGTCCTGTTCTGATCCGTTCTTTTCACTACGCACTCTTTTACGACTTTGTTGAATTCTGTATTTACTACTTTAGAGCGCTGGCAGGCGGGGGAGCTTCTTCATTCTTATACTAATGAGTGCTACTTCAACTCTCACCTAGACTCCAACCTACGCCCTTCCCCCCTTCATTCTGTATTTCGAGGCATAGTTTTTGACTTATTAGTGCAATCCTGACTACTACTTACAACAACTCTAAGCCTAGCTTAGCCATCTAAGACTAAAAGCAAAGATAGTCAGAATGAAGTTATAGGTTGTAAGACTAAAAGCAAGGAAAGGAATACTAAAAACCAGAAAGTAGGAGTAAGGAAAGTGAGACTTATATCGTTAGGTATCAAGATTTGGGGTAAGGAGCGGAAGCACTAAATCAATGAGTGGAAGACTACAAGGCAAGGCAATAAGTATGCAATGTTCGAGGAGGTATTCAGGCTCTTACTACAGGGTTTAGTTCTTCCGTTTGTCAGCTTAGGTCTTCTACTTGATGCTTTAACTCATTCCACTACAAATATGAGTCTATTACTAGATGTGCGAGCCTCTTACAAATACTACCCCAACAAGTCTTATGGTGTCAGTATCTAAGAATGAGATAAAGGAGTTGCGGGGCGAGGCTAACGAGTAGCGGACTGAACCCCACACATAGGAATGGAAGACAGGAGTTTCAGAAGGAGATAAAGTAGTTGCAGGCTTCAACTCAAGAGGACACAATACAGATGTAGATCGGGGAGCGGAAGGCCTATGCTCGGGATTTGTTCTTTGACTACAGAGTACAATTCCTAGTTGATAGTTTGATTCTTATACTGATGAGGTTCATCTTTGTTTCCACCTCTAGCCTTAGACTAATGAGGGGAATTCTGCTTTAAGAAGACACTAGGTCATTCCGTAACTACTAGGTGGGATAGATCTAGCGCATTAGAGGAGAGGTATACCGAATTCAGTTAATAGTTCCTCATTCAGTGAATAGTTGCCATCAAGAATTCCATCAGTTTCATTCAGTTAATAGTTGCCAGAGGTATAGTCATTCTCAGTATCAGTATTCACCCTTACTTTTTCTACTTGGCCCGCATTCTAGTATACGCTTGTCTGACTTGGTAATAACATGGATTGCTCTTCGGTCTTAGACAGCTCCTAAAGAGAGAGTAACTACCCCTCAGCTCTTAACCTAACCAATGTAGTATAAGAATTGGACTTGCGAGTTCTAAGAGATAAAAGATGAGATGCCTGATTAGATACAAGATCTTCAGCGATATCAGTATTAAGAAACAGATGTTGCACTTGCGGAGGCGGAGGCGGGTCATTCTCAATAAATATGATTTTCTTCATTTCAATCAAGAAGAGTTAGGGTTTAGACCTAATAAGCTCTGTAAGTAGTCTACGAAATAAGCTCTGTAAGTAGTCTACGAGGACCTAATCTAATAAGTAGTCCGCTACAATATAAGTAGTGGAGCAACAGTAACAAAGGCGCCAAGCAGCTCTCAATCAGGTCTTCCTTCAAGTCCCAACAAATAAGGATTCAACTCGGGGTAAACTGACTATAAGGGCCTATCTTCTGGTATTGAAGTTCTTAATTGAACTAACTCATTTTGGAAGTGCAGAATTGACCTCCCTATCGCCAACCCACCTAGATAGTTATGAAACTAAAGCCCTCCATTCCCCAGTTCACCTGTTAGTCTGCCTTTCTTTTGTTGACTCTTTGATTGATGTTATTTGCTTATTGAGTTTATTTACTGACACTTAGAATAGGATCCAGCGCCCAGAGAAAGAGAATCAAAGTAGTGCTTACAATGCTTTAACTAAAATCTAAGGCAACTAAAAGACAAGGTCACGAATGAAACACATAACGAGGAGAGGGGCTTCTTGACCTACACCTATTGAATACCAATACGCAGACTCTGGCTCATCTAAACTAGCTGCTGGCTCCGCTCCGATACGAATCTACCTCTCCTCTAACTCTGAACTCTGTCTCTTTGAACTCCGTCTCATCTAACTCAATTCCGTTTTCTACCTTCCTGTAACAGCATTCTGCTCCTCTGTTTTATACCTTCCGGTGTGCCAGGTATCTCGGGCTAAAGTCTGCTACCGGTAAACTGCTCCTGACACCATGAACACTTGTCTATTAGTTGCTTGGCCCTAGTAAAACAACACTGCCGCTTAACTCAACTCCTACCGCTTTTCAGCTCGCTGCCGTTTAGCTCAACTCCTACCGTTTTAACTCGCTGCCGCCCTGAATACTGGACTTGTTTATAGCCCCATTAACATATATTAATTGAGCTCTTGACTTTCGTTGCCTTTGTAGTAGTGTCTTGGCGATCGGCTTGGTCGTTAGTAGTGTCTTGTCTAGTAGTTGCTTGGTCGTTAGTAGTTACTTGGCGGCCATTATAAGTAGCTTGCCGGCTTGGCCTTACGTAGTTGGCTTGTCTGATGCAAACGAGTCCAGGTTTACAGCCCCAACAAATAGTAGAGTAGTTTCATCTGTCTTTTGATTATTATTATTTCTAAAGAAAGAAAGTCGAGCAAGAGATAGTCAACCCAAAGTCGAGCAAGAGATAGTCAACCCAAAGTCGAGCAAGAGATAGCCAACCCTGTCCCTGTGCTCTGAACCAACCTCCTAGTTGAATGAAAAGTGGATGTTTTCAAGGCGAAGATCAACCTCTTTCCTTCCGAACTTTATCCTGAAGATTTGATATAATAAAGTCAGATTACATTCTTATAAAAGCCCCGCAGATCATCAAAATGCTGCCCATCTTTTGGCTAATTCTCTTTTGCAGGGTGATTCTGGTTATATCAAAGTTTCCGATAATCTTAAGATCTATGTGGTTGCTTCTAAGGTGTTGGATCAGCACCAATTGATCTCTCACGAGCGTATTCACTTTAATGGTCAATTGTATGCGGGTCATGTCCACGCCCAGCACTCCTCTTCTTGCTTAGCCCCCCTCAAGGTTTACATCTTATCTTTATCACTAGGTTATTTAAGAGCACCACCACCCACTTCACTTGGCAAGAGGGCAGGGCAGGGAAAACAGGCTTCTAAGTAACCTCGGTAAAGCCTTTCACTCAATTACTTTGCCAGTTCGAGGTCCAAGGAAGAAAACCCTATCAATATCAAATTCATTCTATCTTTTTTCAAAAAGTAAAGGATAACTGATGAAACTCAGGATTAACCCAGAACGGATTCTTCTCTTGTTTACTTAACTCGCACAGCAAGCATCTTTTTTCTTTCTTGATCCTGCAGATGACCTTGATCCAGTCCAGCGGATCAAACTCTCTCTTTAGCCACTAACCCTTTAGCCACTCTGTCTAAGTAGCTTGGCGGATCCGAGGCAGGAACATAAGAATTTGCCATAGGGGAAAGCCATGGTCAACTTCAATTATAGTCAAAGCACTGATTCATTCTCATCGCCAACAACCCCGATCCCGCTCCTACTCGCCTGGCAGATCTAATACATATATCTTATATATCTTATTTCGAAATTCTATTAGTGGGGCATATACTCTTGAATCTTATAAAACATTTCACCCTCTATGGCTCTTTCAATTGAAACAAAGTCAGATCTTTGAACCGCTCTATAGCAACAAGTAATATAAGTAGCTACTAGGCAAGTAAGTATAAGTCAGTTTCTAAAGAGAATCACCAGTGCCAAAGGAAGCAGTTAGAGCAGAGCCCGTTCAACCAGGAGTACTGATTAGGAGTTAGCCCGTTCAACAAGTCTTGTTCCAATGAATAAGGGAAGCTCGGGAGTGGAAATGCAGAATTGTTGCCAGTTTCCAGAGGTATATGGATAAGAATTAAGGTAGAAACAGATCTCAAGTAAGGTTAAGTCTCGGGAAGCAGCCCTTAAGTGAAATGCGGAAGGAGAGGTCGAAGAAAGAGAATCAACAGTTTAAGGTCCAGTGAGAAAGTTGGGTTAAGGTGCTGCCCCAGTTACAGTTCTCAAGTTTCGTAGGCCTATGAGGTTGTGCGGCTGTTTCATCTTTTCTCCTTTCTAAAGAGAATACTTAAGTGATATTGATTTGATTATGTTGCTAAGGCCTAGATGCTAAGTAATGAAATACTAGATGCAGAGAATTGGTAATATGTTTATTATACCTTATCCGAGTACCTATCTTGCTACACCCTCCGCTTTTTGGCACATTTGATTAGATTCAACTACTTACATGGGACCTACTTATCGAAACAGCTCTTTTTTTCACTCTAGGGTTTACAAGCCCCAACAAGTCCAAATGCCCCTTTGCCATGATTTGTTACCAGAGTAGAGGGATAGAAATGAGATACTAAGGCTCCCGGCTATATACTAATAAGTCACTGGACTACCAGGAACAGGAGCAAGATCATAGGTTCTTATGCTTCCAAGTAGATTGAATTGAGGCCTAAGCCTAATAGCATTAGTTCGCAAAGATATGATCTGATCAAGGCTTTAGTATAGTATCAGCATTGGCCCTGTGTCGTTGCTTGTTTAGTAGTGTATTGGCGAGTTAGATAGTTAGATGATAAAACCAATTGAGTTAGATGAGCCGGGGGTAAAGCAATTTCTAGGCAATTCCACTCTGAGTTTCTTGTTTCAGGGTGGTTGACTTAAGAAGTTATCAGAGGGAAAAGATCCTCGTTCACCAATTCCCGGGCAACGCTCCTACGCGCAACAATACCTATGGATACAATGAATTTCACCCTGCTAGCTCATCTCTGCTACCTGAATGAGGCTAATCTACTGTAACTTACTCTACCACCTAGGGTAGCATCCCTACTTTGCTCACTCGAGCAGGAGCTTATACTCCCTCTATTTATTCTAAGTCTATATTTCTACTTACTGCGTCTATATTTCTACTTACTGCGCTAGATCTCTCCCCGAACTGTTTGTTTCATTGATGCCTGAACAGCAACATTGCTTGGTATATATTTATTCATTATTATTCCTGTTGTGCTGGGTATATATGTATTTTCTATTATCCCTATTGAGGATTTCTCTTTATATAGGATTCCATTTATGATTCAACTTGACCAGAAGGAAAGTCAACTCTTATGAAGCTAGCTCACACCCCGCCGAGTCACTACTACAGTTTGATACCTAAATTAGGCTCATCCTTCTCCCGCTCCTCTATCGTAGTCAACAGCCAAGTCAACAAGCAGGTAGAGTGAAGAGTGACTGGGCCCTGTTCCTGTTCTTTGATTCTTTAGCACAACATCTGATACTGCCTCCACTGCCTCTGGTAAAGCACCAAACCCATCTCTAACCTTAACATCAAGTAAAGACTTATTGTCTACCAATAGGGATTCCACTCGGTATTAAACTCTAAATCCTGTCTTCGTATATGTTTTCAGCAGGAAATCACCCGAGCCTCTATTTATGCCGGGCCACAGGAGGACTTATGTCTTTGACTCCAATGTAAGCTCAGAGGAACTAGGGAATAAAAGAATATAAGAAAGAATAGAACTCGCATTCATTCATTTAGATATAAGAAAGAAAAGTCACCTAACTCAACAATACCTCTCGGGGGGCGAGAATGATTCGAGCCGTATGAGGAGAAAGGCCTCCTATAGTTTATGGGGGAGGATTGATTCTTTACATCTATACCAGTTTCTGGGGGAGCATTGTTTCTTTACATCTATACCAATGAGCCATCTATGGAATGGTTTCAATTGATGTTCGATCCCGAGGATAAGGGGGAGATCTTTGAAAAGTGGGTTTTGATGATCCGATAAAGAAGAAAACGGATTCAAACGTTCCCAATATTCTATATTTCCTTGAAAAGGGCGCTCAACCTACAGGAACAGTTTCTTACATTTGTCAAAGTCAGTATTAATTTGATTTCAAGAAAAACCATTCATAAAAAAAAGGGATCTAATAATAATCTCAATAAATCTTTGTATTCTTCTTGACTAACTCTGAAGAAAGTCAATTCACACCTTACTTAACTTATAATGTACACAAATAGAATGGAATGGAAAATGGAATGGAATAAGAACAGCTGCTCGAGTCGACATCGAGACGTTACTCGCCCTCTTTGAGATGATAGTTGACACCTTGCCTTACTTAGTCCTTGCCTTACTTCTAATTACATTTTATAGAATTCTGTAACCTCACACCTTACTCTCTGAAATTGATTCGAGACTTGATCCCATCAGAATCTAGTAACCACAGGATGATCCCAATCTCCTTCTTTTAGTACAATAATTGGAGAAAGAATGAAAACGAACCCTTGCCCGCTTTTAGATAGATTCATAGTACTGTGACTTATGGGCTAACATTCAATGGATTGGAAAGAGGAGCACGCGATGTTACTATAATGTAGTGTTTCAGGTGTGCCATGAATGGCGATTTGGGAGTGAATCTTCCCTTTCTTTATTAGATGCTATTTCGACTTCTTCTTCCAGTGCATCAAATTTAGGGTCGACAGGTTACGCTGCTAGTCTACAACCGCCAGTGGTTCTACCTAAGGGAATTGTTCAATCTAAATGCTACAGAGCGAGTGCTCTTCGTGTAGTGGTGGAGATGGGATGTCCTCCTTAATAAGTTATTCGACATTAAGGTACTGTACTCTATAGGGAGGCTGTCTATCGCAAATCCAAGGTGCTGAAAGCCTTCGCACGCGCAATTACTTAAATAAGAGCTTGGAGTCATCGCAACAAAAAGAGTGATTACACTCGAAAATGAGAATACCATTTTCATTCTGGATAAGGAGTGGAGGGCCTATTGGGCTTCAATCCAAAATAACCTCGAGCAGGCTCTGTCTCAAGACGAGTATAAATGATGACTCTAGTTCTGGAATCGGTATCTCCTGATCAGAGCGCAATTCATGCTCTTTTTCGAAAGACGCTTGATGAGCATCTGTACTTGTTGTAAATGCCCCACCTGATGATGCCGTTCTTTGACGAGACGCGTGCTCGATGAGGAACTCCCGCTCCGCCGCTAGGACAGGGAGGAAATAAGTCTATTGACTCAAATGTTCGCGATCAACTTATTACTCAGCTCTTTGGATCTAAATCCAATTCTAGGGCATATTGATCATAAGGATTACGGTTTCTTAGGAATTATGCCGTCGATTTCTATTATCTCCGTGATAGACTAAACTCAGCCCTGCCCTGTTACACATTTTCCATTCTTTTGGTTACTTTACTCATTCTTGTACTAACTCCTCCATATGCGGGGTTTTCTTACTGGGGTGTATTGGTAAGCCAGCAACCAGTAATGTAGGCGCCACAACTCCAAGTTCTTATCTAGTAAGAAAGAGTGTTCTGACTGATGAGCGAGTGAGTCTGACAACAGCCCGTAATTTGGAATATCTCTGCGGAAACTCTACTCTACATTTGGAATATCTCCGCTTTGTAAACCCTTTAGGAGAATTCCAGTGGATTATGCTATGCTATGGAAAGCATGCGAAACGAAATCCTTTGATTGCTTATTATGGATAGTCAGTCTTTCTTGTTCCACTAGCAAGGCAAGGACTAAATGATCACATGTC
The DNA here is from genome assembly GCF_036884655.1 of Musa acuminata AAA Group. Taxonomy (NCBI): domain Eukaryota; kingdom Viridiplantae; phylum Streptophyta; class Magnoliopsida; order Zingiberales; family Musaceae; genus Musa; species Musa acuminata. Next base: position 8,891 of record NW_027020741.1, read on the forward strand.
AGTTTCGTTATTACAACCTTCTTTTTTTATGGCAAAGACAAAAAGCTACGCGCAAATTCTCATTGGATCTCGCTTGTTCTTAACTGCGATGGCTATTCATTTAAGTCTTCGGGTAGCACCACCAGATCTTCAACAAGGTGGAAATTCTCGTATTCTGTATGTACATGTTCCTGTGGCTCGGATGAGTATAGTGACTTATATCGCTACGGCTATAAACAGTTCCTTATTTCTATTAACAAAACATCCCTTTTTTCTTCGCTCTTCCGGAATCGGTACTGAAATTGGTGCTTTTTACACTTTTTTGACCTTAGTTACTGGGGGGTTTCGGGGAAGGCCTATGTGGGGCACCTTTCGGGTATGGGATGCTCGTTTCACTTCTGTATTCATCTTGTTCCTTATTTACCTGGGTGCACTGCGTTTTCAAAAGCTTCCTGTCGAACCGGCTCCTATTTCAATCCGTGCTGGACCGATCGATATACCAATAATCAAGTCTCCTGTAAACTGGTGGAATACATTGCATCAACCTGGGAGCATTAGCCTATCTGGTACATCAATACATGCTCCTATGCCCATTCCAATCTTGTCTAACTTTGCTAACTTCCCCTTCTCCACCCGTATACTATTCGTTCTGGAAACACGTCTTCCTATTCCATCTTTTCCCGAATCCCCTTTAACAGAATCAATAGAAGCTCGAGAAGTAATACAAACTAACAAAAACCTAGTTCACTCGCTGTTGCATCCATGGCTCTGAATGGTAAAAGCGCCCAACAAGGAGAAATGGGCTAATTCGTAGGTTCGATTCCTACTGGATGCGCCGCCTCTGAAAGAAATAAGTACGTCCATCCCTTATACGTAAAGCAGTAAAGCAGGATACATTTCCAGGAAGTAAGTACGTCCATCCCTTATACGTAAAGCAGTAAAGCAGGATACATTTCATCGTCGTTTAACATAGGGTTAACTCATCAAATGAGAAATCCATGACTCTTAAAGATTCAATCCATTCTGAAGCGTTAACGTATTGCCTGTTTTCGTATCGGCTAATGTAAGCTGTGAAGCAAAGCGACTCTATCTCCGTTATTTGTTGATGTGCCTATTGCTCTGAAGTCTATCGTCCTGGGCTGGGCGCAGGGAAATCATCTCTCTTCTAGAACTGTGTTACCATAAGAGGTATTAAAGCAAACAAGCAACGCAAGTGGTAGAGAACAAGCAAAGGAACTCGTACCAAAAGAGTAGAGTAGTCAGTACAAAGAAAGATACAAATAGTCAGTAACAGCAACAACAGCAAGTAAGGGAACAAGCAAGCTTCAGAAAAGATCGAGTTCAGGACGGCCGGTATAAGCTCGATCAATAAAAGAAAGCACAGAGTCAGGCTACGGCCACAGGTGATGTCAAATGCCGACCCCAGAGTTAGGGATCCAGCAGAGGGAACTGGCCTTCTAGGCAAGCAAGTGGAGTGGCTTTCTCATCTTCGTTTTTGTTGTAAGCCGGGAGAATTCCTTGCCCCAGTGGTCCTCCTTGCTACCCTTACTTACCCTTACCGTCGAGATAGATCTTACACAATGACTAAAGAAACAGAAGATATATCAGACCAGACCAGCAAAAGATCTCAACATATACTGTGTGGGCTAAGCGTCAAAGTCTAAAACATTAGAGCGGCCCTTTCGCTTTTCACTCCTACCGCCATGAATGCAGGACTTGGGGAAGAAAAAGAATCCTAAGTAGAAAGAGCAGTTGCCAGTATTGTCTAGTAAAGGTAATTGGCTTGTCTTCTATCTTTGCCTTTGCTAAAGAACTCCCTGCCGCCATGAAAGCCGGACTCCATAATAACTAACTACTGTTTGTTTCATCTTATATAGAAGCAGTGCGAGAATGAGGTAGTAAGACCTATGGCCAGGAAAGCAAGGCTAAAAGAAAGGAGTGAACAGGGCAGTCCCTATATTTGAGATCCGACTAGTCAGAATGATAGCCAGTAAAGGCAGCCTAGGAGAGGGGAGTGTAATAATTCGATAGGGGAGAGGCATACTTTCTAACTAACAAACAAGGCTTTAAGACAGTACGGTGGACTCTAACTAAGGAGAGTAGAAGAGAAGGCTGGGTTACTGCCCTAAAGAATAAGGCTTATTCCTATATATGAGAAATAAGGGGCTTGGTCTGCTGGGGCATAGAATAGAGCTTGGGCTGCGAGGTTCTATTTATGATAGTAAGGCTTTTGGGCAGTAATGTTAGTTTCAAATCCAGTAGTCGCAGACTTCTAGTTAAGAGGGGCAGGCCGATAGAAGGGAGAGTTAGCTTTGAAGTAAGTAGTGAGAGCCTAAGTTATGTAGCTAAGTACAAGAATAAGTCGTTTAGTTCCGGGGTTTGGATTGAGTTCTCGCAAGCAACAGCAGATTTCCTAGTTGATAGTTCCATTATTGTTATCGGTGGATCAATTCTATAATGGAGTAGGGGTGTAGCCAGTTCCGAGGTTGCTTCCCTAAGTCAGGAGTCTAAGGGTTCAAAGTAGCTACTTGTCTGTTGGCAGTGGTTTTGGTCTTATATCATAGTAGTGAACAATCAAAGAGAGGAAAGTAAGCCTCTCAGCCGACAGTTAAAGGATCCGCAGTGCACTACTGGATTCTAATATCTAATAGTATAAGCCTAATTCTCATAATATGGGTGAGCGGGCTTAGAAACAGTAAAGTCCATACTGATCTTAAAAGTAGTAGCCCAAAGTTAATAAATCAGAATACAAATAAGTCATCAAAGAATGAGGGAGAATCACCACAAGTAAGTAAAAGAACCAAACACTGCAATAAAGAACGCAAGTGTTGATGTATAGGCTGGATTTGTCCATTAGAGAGAGGGGCGGTAGTTGGATTCCAGCTTTTTAGTGCATTTCTTAGTTCCGAGTTGTTCTCTTCCCTTTTAGTTCGATTCACTGACACAATAAGTAAGTCTGATATTTACAATAAGTAATGAAAGAATATGTGACGCGCTTCAGGAACCCCTACCCTATTTCTCCAAGTTTCACCTATGTTCAACGTAGCCCATGTAGCGGTAAAGAAGTAACCTGAACTCGTAGACAACACTCGAACAACTTTCAGATCTTGATTCTTAATTTCGAGTGGAGCGCTGAGGCATAAATCAATTGGAACTTACCCTTAAGCGGAAGTCAAAGATGAATTAATGGAATCTTTCGTTCACCTATCGTATTATGTTATGTAATGGCAGATATGATCTTAACGATGAAACTCGAACGTAGCTTGCAGGATACCCGGACTTGCTATACGATTCAACAATCAAGGGAACTATGTAAGCCTTAACACCGTGGTTAGTGCGCAAGAACTTCCTTAAGCCTTAACACCGTTTAGTGGGCCCGCTGATTCATTACTTTCAGAATCAATTACAGCTTCAAGTTATTCATTAGAATATCTCTCTTATCGAGCACACTTCTTTCACTTGGTATAGAATATATGGTTGGTAAAGAAAAGACTCACTGCTTACTCTCGGGCTCTCGGGAGCATACTTTCCTTACTTACTTACTCTTTATCTACTATTTGCTTGGCTCTAACTGCTGACCTCTGACTTGTGCCAAGAACCCCACTGGATTTCTGAACCGACCCCAAGAGTAGGAGCAACCCCAAGAGATTATCGACTTGCAGAACAGACAACAATACAAGTTTACTGCCCGAGCATCCAAACCAGATTGGAAGAAACCAAACTGTCATTGCTGCTTACAAGCGTAACTCTGACTTTAGCCTTAAGCGCTCCGGGTTTGGTATTCATTCTTCAACTTCCAGAGATGAGCTTCGGCTTTGGTTTCGGTTTTGATAGTTGTTCTTTCGTTTTTGCCTCTTCTTGCGTCTGTAGAACGCAGGAATAACACACAGGAATGGCAAGTACCAGATTCCCTAAGAGCTAAGACTAACACAGAGGAATAGAAGTATTGAGTCTAAGACGTACACTGGGACATGGGAATGTAGGGCAGCGGGGGAAGTTTGAAAGTAAGCATATAGCCTAGTGCTCTGACTTTCTCATTGAATTCTGGATTGACTATACTTGCAAGAAAGATCCAGTACCCGTTTTCATAATCTATATCTGTGTTTAAAGATTCCAGTACTGTTTTCAGAATCTGTACCTGTGTTGTTGTCGACGACCTTCTTTCTTTGCCTTCACCTTGATTATAGCCTTCTTTTCTTCCAGCACTAAGTGAATGAGTGTAATGTAATCCTATCCAGCCTGGGGCGAGTAGAAAGGAAGCAGCAAGTAGTTCTTTAAATGGAGTTCCGTTGGGGGGGGATAGGGATGCTGTGCGAGTAGAAAGGAAGTCAGCAGCGAGTGCAGTAAGTGGTTCTTCACTGAAGGTTTAGGTCGGTTCAACAAACAAGTTCATGAGTTATTGTTTCATAATATATAGAGAATAAACTGTATCAGGAGTGGGAACAACAGAGGATGTCCGCTACTACCACAGAAGGGTTAATCCAATACTTAAATAGGTCAAGCCAAACACTACCTTTAACTACGCTGACCCGGGTAAACTCCCGGTTATAGAAATGCATTGTCATCAACACAGCAAACAGGTCCTTAAGTTGAAGCGGGAAGTAAAGGCTTTGAGGCTAGGTCTACTTCCATATCGCACCCTTGAGTTTCATGAAATACCTTATCCGGAGTTGAGAGTTGAAAAGGAAGCTCCCTTTTATCCCGTAGAGAGAATCTGATTGTCGCGTATCCACTTAAGTAAGTATCTCGCTCCCCTTTTCTATAGAACACATGGATAGAAGCCTAAGTTGGAGTTTTCGGATAAGCGAAGCGGGATTCCCTTTCCATGGTCAGAATTGAAACCAGCGCCAACAAGAACGCAACAAGGACACTATAGATTGAGTCACTGCCTGGGGAATACGTCTAATAAGTAGGAGAATGAAACGGAGTTAGGTTATACTTAGAGTTAGTAGTGGTAAGCCAATAGACTGTATAGTAAGGCGGAGTAACAAACATAGGAAATGTGGGCAATGGTGCTAGTTGGCAAATAAGATCTGAGGTCGGTAACGCAACACCCAATGAAGAAGAAAAGCGATGAGCACAAGAGTTCAGGTCGGAGAGACAGGCTTGCAGGTGATAAAGTGAGACTTAAGTCTCGGGGGGCTTGTGAATGAGAAACAGGAGCTCCGGGCTGATATAGAGTAGTTGCATACTTGGAGTTAGGAGCTACAGACCTAGATAAAGCAGTGGAATAGACAAACTCGCTCGGCATTGAGAAAGAGTGTAGCGGCTGCCTTAGACATATGTAGTTTCTATATTACAAAGGAGCCAAGAGCCAGAATGGAATCCTTCGTTACCACTTAAGCATACGTGGTCAATTAAGAATAAGCGTATTAGAAAAAAGGTAGGAATGAGTCAAAGTTTGAAAACAAGCAAAGGAAACCTACGCCTTCTGTAAATTCTGTATTGAGAGTTGTTGGCTTACTTTCCTATCCATCAGTATAACTTGACAATGTTTTATTAGTAGGACTCACCTTACCAGCAAACTGCCTATCCTGCCTTAAGGTACACCGATCCTGACCTCGCATCTGTATTTATGGTTGGAGTCTCCCAATCCCTTCTTGGAGTTTGCTAATGCTGACTTTTCTTATGTCTCCACGGCGCTACTTGGGGATTCTTCAATTCCACTAATGGCTTCGAACCGCGCTCTAATAATACTTACTTATCTTAATTACTTATCTTATAAGGATGCTAACACTACCTTACTCATAAGGATGCTAAGATTGGACTTGAACTATACTGCTACTAAGGATTAAAAGAGGAATAAAGAAACGAACTACTTAGTAAGGCTCAGTTCCTGCTCTCTTATTCGTCAGTGAGCTGAGCTAAAAGCGCGCCTAGGAGTTCAAGCGGTAGCGAGCTAAAAGAGCTAAAGTGAGCTAAAAGCGCGGCAGGAGCCCCGGGGTAGCCAGAAGTCTTATGGGGAAGTCAAGAAAGGGGAGTTTCGGTTGCCAGTACTTTTATTGTTGTTGGTGAATACCTGTAGTTGTAGTGACTTCTAGGCGTAGTGGTAAAAGTGGTCTTCTTTATTCGGCTAGGGGTCCAATCCAAAGAGTAGATCAACTGCCCACTCTGCGGTAGATTACTAAAGAAAGAGTGTTTCTTCGGCGAGGTGTAACTAAAATGACTTTAACTAAAATAAGCATATATAATAATGTTACTAAAATACCAGAGTGACATCCCCTTCATTAGTTGTGGAATCCTTATTTGTTGGTTACTAAGATACATAAGTAGTGTAGTGCTAAGATCAGAGGTTGGCACAGAGATAATCTACTGGATCAGATGGGTGAGTGGAATGATTAGTTGAAAGTGTTGTTCCAGCCCCTTAAAGTAGTTGTTATAAGGGAGGAATCAATTGCATGCTTTGAAGCTGGAAGTTACCTTCCTTATAGTACTGAAGTTCAGAATGTCTTTTACGCCTATAAAACAGAGGATGCCCTAAGTGAAAGAGTGGAATTTCATGATCAACTGCTGAAGTCAAGTATTTGATGGTTCCTTTGCTTTCTGTGATTCAATTAGATGTTGATTCCTGTCCTACTTCTGTGCTAAGGGAGTTTACAGCTAAATAATTCCGAAGGGTCTTGCCTTTGTATACGTAGCTTGCCTGATAGCAATTATGCACTTTTCGAGAGAGTTAGTATTTGCATTTGCAACAAGGGTTCAGCCTCCACTTTCTTTCTTGATCTTTATAATAGGAGAGAGCCCAACAAGCAAGAGTTTAGAGTTACGTATAATACCTGAGTGAGGAGTTTAGAGTTGAATTCAATACAAGCTAGGGTTGGTGCCCTTAATTCATGGAGCCTCTCCTCTAGCTATGAAATTAGTGACATTAGCTACATTGCCTAGGAAGGGAAACGGGTGCCCTTGCCTACCAAAAGTGAGAATTGAGCTAAGTAGTTTCATCCTGTATTAGTGGGAGCCCCTGAGGAGAGTTAGAAGAGCTTGAGTTGAGGTCGGCAGACAATAAGAATCGCATGGGATAAATAATTGGATAAGAAATCACAAATCAATCAGAAAAGTCGACATCTTTATGTACCCAATCAGTATGGAAAGCCTACTAGATGCTATATTCTCCTTATTAAGGATGACAGATCAAACTAAGGAGTCACAGAATAGAGCTAGTGTCACTCAGGCCGAAACTCGAGAGTCAAAGGCTTAAAGCAGTAACTCCAAGGCTTCAACCAGTGCATCCGAGGCTTAACTCACTGCCAACCAGGCTGAAAACAAGTAAGCCTATGACCTGAACTCCAATAAGATAAGAATCTATACTATGACCTGAAACCCTCATCTAGTTAATTAGACCTATGACTTGAAGTCCACATATAGTACTAAGAATGGAACTATTGCTGGTAAGACTGAAGCGGTGTCTGCTAGGTATGGGTTTGTTGCTGGGCAGACTGTAGCTAAGGAGTGAGAGACTACAACCGGTGAGAAACAGACTGGTATACTGGGGTACTAAGCTAGGTATTACTAGTATAGGACTGATGCTGGTGGTATTGATGCTAGTGGTATTGATGCTAGGGTATACTCAGAGCCAAACCAGTCAATCCAAGGCTTCAACCCGAGCTTCCAAGCCTGCAACCACGGCAAGCAAGCCTGATACTGGTGAGGGCTCGCTACCGCTACACATTAGGAGTGTATTGGTGCATATAGTAATTGAATTAAAGAATGGAACGCGAGTCTAGGTGGGTTCGGTTCGGGGTTAACACTTATAAGAGTGCGGGTAGGGGAGGCTTGTGTTTCACTCACTGGTCAGAGAAGAGATTGGACTCCGGTACGAGATAGCACATTCCTCTTATTTCTCAGGTACGAGATAGCACTATGGTAATCGGTACAGGAAAAAGAGTTTAGGAATATAGGAGAGGAGAAAGATCAGAGGCATAGGATAGGAAAGAAAGAAAAGGATCATTAGCTGGATTCGCCCACTTATTATATGATATTATAAAGAAAAGAAGAAAGTATCGGCTTTGAGGCGAAGGTAGTTTACATACAAGTTTGGGTCGGTTTGATGCGAGGGAGAAGCACTAACTAAACTAAGTTGAGTTCAAAGAGACAGAGTGAAGAGTTAGAGGAGAGGTAGATTAGAAAGCAGCTCTGTTTTCATCTGTATTTGTAGAAAGAGCACCAGGTGGGTAAGGTATCATCTGTCACCAAGGAACAGAGTTATATCATCTGTCACCAAGGAACAGAGTTAGAGGATAAGAATTAAGGTATTGTTTACAGAGCAGAGCAAGAGGCTAAATCTTATAGGAAGAAAGGAACTAGAACAGCCGATAGTTATCTTCATGTGGAATTTCCCATCAAACAGATAAAGATGTGAAATCAAGCTATTATAGTGTATATCAATTATGGTCTAAAGTCTCTAGACAAGAGAAGAGGATAAGTAGATGAGATAAGAGCCCTAACAGTATTAGTAGCCCGAGGGGAGGAAGAGACTAAGCCTACTGCTCCTTGAAACCCACCCGTAGTACTGGCAAAGTAGACGTGGCTATCTAAAATCCCGAGAAAACGCAAAAGTGGATGATCCATCTTATGGTCTAGGAGGGAAAACTCGTTTGCTATTAAAAATCCCGGGAAAACGTGAAATGATCATGAGAAATGGGACATCTATTAGCGGAAATGACTTCGCTATCAAAAATCCCGTGTTTTGTCAACTTTTCTGTCTTTTTTTATGATCTATTAAGGGAAATCTTGTTGCTATCGAAAATCCCGGGAAAACAGAAACATCTTTGACTCTGCCGCATCACACTAGTAGTTGCTTGGCCCTTGGCGTCTAGTAGTTACTTGGCTCATTGCAAATGGAGAATCTCTCCTCTGATCTTGCCTCTCTCTTTTCTTTAGAAAGAAACTACTAGCTTCCCTTGACTCTCTATCCTCTTCTCTTTCCTCTGATCTTGCTCTTTCAACTAACCACTCCTGTTTCGGCCCTCTCTTATCTTTCCTTCCAACCTAGCCCAGTAACTCACTTCGGGCAATCGGTAGGCTTACTCACTGACTTAAGGCTTACTACTAGACTACCCCTTACTAGCTCACCTCTCAAGTCACTTAACTGCTTCCAGCTGACCCGACCTCAACTCTGCAAGTAAAACATCTGCCTCTTGAAACTAATTCTGTAATTCCTACTTATGGACTACCGAGTTCAATTACTATATTGGCAGCCTCAGCTACTGATGAAACGGGACTCCTACTTGGACTAGACTTTAGCTAACACCCGAACCACCCCTGTACTCTTTCTTGACCACCACTCCTCTGTCAACTACCCTATAGCCTAGTAACTTCATGAAACAACTACCCGAGCCTTGTACAAGTAAGTAAACAACCCTGACCCCTTAACTAAACACATGGGCGATACTACTGTTTCTTAGATTAGAATCCGCTGGATCATACCTTATCTTATCTAATACATACTTAATACCAACTCCGGCTACTATACCCATGGCAACAGGCATCTAATACAGTTATGGCTCTGTACTCTTTACTACTCTACTGATGCAACAGGGCTGGGCTCGGCGGTAAGTAAACTCTATTCTTATATTACTGAGGTTCATTCCTTCCCTCACTCGTTACATTCTACCCGGCACCAGTGAGTAGTGGTTTCAGTCTGAAGTAGTACCCTAACGGGCAGGGAAGGTACGGTTAGAAGATACAAGCTACTACTGGGTAAGGCTTAGAGGCATTGGTATCAGTCTGGTCGGATCTAGTTAAAGTCTGGTTGTTGCTCGCTCCATTCTTGGTATGCCTTAGATCAGCCTGGTTAGCTCGGGTTGAAGTCTTAGATGCGCTGGTTTGATTCTGAGGAGCATCAGTATCAGTCTTGCCCTGACCTGTTCCATTCCTTCTTTTATTGGTTTGTATTCCCGGTTAGTAACGGCGTCGTTAGTTTGATTCAATAGGAACTAGTTCGGTCTTAGAGATACCAGCATTCCTACTTAATAGATTTATTGCCCACCCCTGGAGAGAAGCCTTGTTCGCTGTAGTTAGAGTGACAATGTAGAAAAAATGCCAGGATCCCCTGTGGATAAAGTATTAAATGCACTAGTTGTTGTCCGATCTCGCCCTCTCCAGCCCCCTTCTTATGATTATACCCCCATTATTCTATTATCTTAGTAAATAGACTCTTATTCCATTAATTACTACCTAGGTTCTTATACGGAGGTTCGCGAGTATGATTCACTTACTTATTAAGAGTATGATGAACTTACTTATGAAATAAAGTATTAGGAGCATTAGTCGTTGCATTCTATTAGTAGTAGCTCAATTACATCGACCCTAGTTCCGAGCTATAGTGTTGCTAGGTTAGGCCGTGTTCGGGTCTTGTCTTTTCTGCTAGTTCATTCTCATAAGTAGGCTTTCAGCACCTTATGTCATAGTAGCTTCATTACGATAAGTAGCAGTTCCATTCCATTTTGAAGGAAGAGAAGAAGTTGACTCAACACCAGCATAACGGATCTATCGCTCAACAGAAATGGACTTGTCTGCTTGGGTGGGGATTTCCCAGTTATGAGTATAAGTCTAATAAGTGCTGGGTTCACTCTTTCTCCTGTTGATCTCATCCTATCAATGGTACAGGTCGATTCTTCTAGTTAGTAGGGTAGTTCCCAGTCAGTAGTGAGGTAAGTCCTGTTAGCACTAGCTCTGTTTCTTAAAAGGCAATTAGTAAAAGTTTGATCAGTAGTAGTAACAAGGATAACAGGAGCAAATATAAGGTTGAGTAGCGAAGACAAAGATCCGAATCACTATTGAAAGTATACAAATCCGTAGTTAAAGCATGGAAGCAAGGAGCCCTGGACTTATATATTATATAAGGAATAGTCAGAATCTGTGTTATGGAAGGTATACTTTCAGTCAGGGGGTAGAAGCTACATTACAGTAAAGTGATATTCATAGTCGAAGAAGTAAGCCTAATGGGCAGGAAAGTCATACTGACTACTAAAGCTGTAAGAATGAGATCAAGTAAAGGTAATACTCCAAGTGAGTAGCGGCAGGGACAATACAAGAATAAGATCAAGGAGTATAAGTCTTCAAGGTAGGGCTGGGGAATACATATGTTATACCGGGAGTGGCAGGTACGAGTATTAGAATAGAAGTAAGGAGAGGCATGGCTATAACTAAGCCCCCAAGCAAGGATATTCAGAATAATAGTAGTTCATAAAGTTAGCAAAGGCAGATTGGATCAAGAGAGTCAGGATACGGATCGATAGTGAAAGAGTGAAAGCAGAGCGAGCATAGTCATCAAAGCAGAGAATGGAAATGAAACAAGCTAGTAGGAACGAAGCTACCCAACTATACTATATACTTTGTAATAAGAAATTGCATAGGTTTATATCTTCTTTATTAATAGCATAGGTAGCGCAATGAGTTTGACTAAAAAGACTTAGAATATAGGGTTGACTCGGGTAGCCCATAGCTTTACTTAGAATTAGAATACTTATATATATATATATAATAGGGATTGGACTGAACGAAACCTATAGTAGTCGCTTTAAGACTAAAGGCGAGGAACACTAGAATAGGAGAAGGCGCAATAGGCTCTAGAAAGTCACAAGTAAGGCTTGCTATCGGTGTTCATATTCCCGGGTTGCTAGTTCAGTCTCATCGAGGGTAGTTCCATTCCGTTTATTACTAGTTGCCAATCTTGACAGAAGTTGTTATGGATTGAGTCCGGCCCATAGAGCTAGGTCCGCTGGGGCATTAGTATAAGTTTGCTAGTAGGGAGGGCAGGCTTGTCAGTAGCAGTTGGAATCCCAGTTTCTGACTTATGAGTTTCATTCCGGGTTAGTGGTTAAATAGACTATAGGTTTGCCAGGGACAGTACCATACTACTACTAAGTGATATTCTGTATTCTTGTATCGATTCTACAAGCTAGTAGCTGAAGAGTCAAAGTAGGGCTTAGGGGCGGTATAGTCAGAATAGGATACAGGGCCAACAAACAGGCTTACTGGCCGGTCTCTTATTCTTGACTTGAAGCTTCGGCCTTACCCTACCGCCCTAAAGTGTGTATCTCCACTAGTAGCCACCAACCAACCAACCACCAACTATTAGAATCAACCTTATACTTAGAAGACTGACTCCACAAACCACCAAGCCCTCCACTTGTTACTTCTATTCTGGAGCCTACTTACTTTGCTTTGATTATTCGATTGCTCCATCTCATTCTAGAGCATCCCCTGATAAGACTTTCTCTGAATATAAAGAAATCCACTAGTGCTTTTAATACTGAACTGGGAACTCAGGCTTAACTAACCGATAATGGAATGGGAATCCAACTCGTAAGTAAGGGACTAACAACGCCCTGCTGTGAATCGAACTACAGCTTCCCGTACTTAAACGAAAAAGCGAGCTTCCAACCCCTACGACATCAGAATAGAACATTACCCAACTAAACTTTATCCAATACCGCTCGTACTTATGCTCTAAAGTCACTCTTCCCTACTGGAGCACCTTAGCAGCCTACCTTTACTGCGCTGCGATTCTGACTATGCTTGTTTTCAACCTTGCCCATTAGCTTCAATAAGAGAATAGATAGATAAGTAAAGGTATCAAGAATAGATAGATAAGTAAAGGGATTAATATCAGTAAATAGAATAAGGTATCTAAGAAAGAGCCGAGCAACGTACAGGCTACAGGCAACGTACACCTAAGTCAGAGAATAATTGGTAATTAATAGAATCGTTAGTGAGAGAATAATTGTCATTAATAGAATCGTTGTCATTGGTTCTAAAGCTCCGTAATGGAATTGGCACTGTCCAAAGTAAGCTGGGCATCCCGCTACCTAAACTCAAAAGAGAGAATAGAGCTGTGCCTTAACAGACTATATCTTTTGGCGGTTCTCTGTAATCCAACTAATCGCTATCATAGTGGAGCTGGCGCTTCTCGTTCTTTATCTAATGATATGGAGCCCGCCTTCACTGCTAGGAATTCTTTAGCTATGGCTTTGGACCCTAACTTGTTGGTTACTTTCCTGCTTCGCAGCTTCCAACAACCCCTCTTTCTTTTCATTCTGTTTGTCCTGGCTTTGATTGTACCATTTCTTTCTTTAAGGCTTGCTCTGCTGTCTAATAGTCTGACTTGACCTTATCTTATTCTTCAATTGCTTACTCCGTCTTTCGAACATAGGAATAAGAATAAGCATATAGTATTCTCCTTGTGCACCCCCGTATCTTGAACCTTGCTCTACTGTATCTAATTCCTTGATTCCTCGATCTCATTCTGAAAAAAGAACTACCAGACTAGACCTTACATTCTATGTTTCACCTTTGAGTTAGCCACTCCCCGCTCTAAGCCTTACTTGTTTACTTGACTTTAATTACTCCGCTAGGCAGCTTAATGCTATACATATATTGCTATACAGATATTATTGGAGGGATGGAGTCGGAGGCACTGAAAGTCAAACACCCGAACTCAACTCTATGAACCGCATGCTGTTGATTTGAGATTGGATTCTTATCCGTATACAGCAGCTGGTGATTCTGGAATTGCTTCTTTTGATCCTGCTCCTACGGGACTTGCTACTATACTCCTTAGGATTAACAAGCAACTGCTCAAAAGGCAAAGAGAGAAAGAAAGAAACATAATATAGTATTAGTAGCAGCTGTTACCAAGTGCTGTGTTCGGCGGCAGGAGCTTCGGCAATACCAGATAAGTAGTGGAAGAGTACCCGCTCCTGACTGCTTACTTTACTCAACAACAGACAGGTAGATCGCCATCCGCAACAGCCATCGGTTCAGAAACTATAGTTCGGCAAAAGGGATAGGGATGCAGGAGGTGTCGAAACAAGCTATAGTCATATATGCTGAAAGTCATGTTATTATTGAAAGATCAGGCCCTTACTCTGTTGAAAGATCTTCAGTCTCATCAGTCTCATCAGTCTCATTAGTCTCATTAGTCTCATCAGCAGTGCGAGTGGAATACTGAGTCTAAAAGATTGGAGTGTATCAGCTTGTATGGCCTCTACGTCTTTAGCCGACCTCGCCTATCCTTTTCAGTGGAAATTCTGAATTCCATTTGATCTCTGTAGCACCTGGATCAGGGCTTAGGATCATCTGCAATAACTGGAACAGACAACTACTAGTTAGGCAAAGAAAGTGGGCAAGCAACTAAAAGAATCACACGAGTGGAATAAGAATAGGAATGTGCTAGCAATGTTGTATAGGGCCCTTAAACGTAGTTCTTCAATTCTGTATTCCTGTGCCCTTAACCCTACCCTTACTTTCTACTTTACCCCAGCAGTTTCTAATTCCGTCTTCTCTTTACATTGCATTTCGTCGACAACACAAACTCGGGATGAAACAAATACTAGGGGCGAACAGAACACTTAACTTCATTAGGACAGAAACACGGTTCCTTTGTTGGTTAGGCTCAATCTTAGTCTGGGTATCAATAAATTGACAGAAATAACAGATCAAGCTTGATTTAGGGAAGAAAAGAAGCTACAGCTACGGATAGATCACCAGAAGCAAACAAGGGTTTTGGGTATAGACATAGACATAGACCCACGTAGCGGTAATAAGAATCATAGGCTCTTAAAAGAAACAGAAATAATAGCCTGTTTCCTGTTCGACAATAACAAGTCTATATTTTCGGAATCTATAAGGCGACGAGAGAATCAAGTGTTAAAGCTTCAAACCAAACTATCAATCAGGTGTTCTTCAAGCAGGAGAAAGAGCAACACATATGGAATTGGAGTAACAGGACACTACTTCGCCCTACTAGTAACCTCAATGGTAGCCGCCTAATTCAGTATCAAGTCAGGCAGTAGAGGGTCTCAAGTGCAAGTGATCAGAAGGGTAGCTTTGCCAGGACAGGAGACTTTCGTCAATCAGTGTTATCGCATGTAAGAAGCTGTGCCCAGAATCCGCAGAAGATTTCTCAGGATCAGAAGGCCTCCGTGCTTTTGCATTCTTCTGTTCGACAGTCAAGTTAAGGTTATTCTATTCTTGTGGGAAAGGTCTAAGGGCCCGGTAGGCAGGGTTCGAGGTAAATAGTAGAAGCCCAAGTTTGCAGTTCAATTCCGATTTCTCAGTTTCAGTATTGGAAGGTGGTAGTCAATTCCCTGTTGGTGGGGTCAGTCTTGTCGGGCACAGGTTTCCGTTTGAAAGGTTGGGGTTACAAACGAGGACTAACTTATTTGTTTAGGTCTGTTACTTACTTGTTTGATTCTAGTACCGCTACTCAATATTCTATCTCTGATACGCCCTATTGCGGTAATAAGCACAGTTCCCCTAAGAGGCAAGGATGGAATCAAATATTAATGACTATATAGCATAAGAGAATGTTTCAAACTCTCAAATGGAGTGAAAGGTGAAAGGTAGAGTTACAGGCGAAGTAAGGGATCCCCGGATCAGTAGCTACAGCTTTTAAAGTAGTGGGTTCAGTCTGTTAGTTAGCAGTAGAATTTTCCTATTGTTTCTCATGCTTGGTGACTGATAGGCAGGATCGTAAGAGTTTTCTCGAGTAAGGGCAAGCTGGTATCAAGGGAGGAGAGAGGTAGGGTTAAAAGAGAGCTAAAGAACTAAAGTAAACAGCAGGTAAACAGCAGAAGAATAACAGGTGAAACACATATTTCAGGGGATAATCCGAGATAGCATTTCAAGTCTGAACGGTCTCAGTTCGATTCTTTCTATTACCTTGGTATTACCCCGTGACATTCTGGAAAGATTTGACAGAAGATTTGGAACCCGCCTCTCCTAGGTACACCCACCTCTAGAAGAATTCCTACGTTAAAGCTATTATCCATTTCACTATGTCCCTCATTCCTTAGCGACTAACTC
Organism: Musa acuminata AAA Group; assembly: GCF_036884655.1. NCBI lineage: Eukaryota > Viridiplantae > Streptophyta > Magnoliopsida > Zingiberales > Musaceae > Musa > Musa acuminata. Next base: position 24,680 of record NW_027020741.1, read on the forward strand.
AAGGGCTTCCACTACCCTATATAACGAGGGTACCAGCGCCTTGATTTCTGCCCCCGCCCCCTAGAGAGGTTGTATTGAATTCCCTTATCCTAGTACGCCTCTTCCTACTCTTAACTATACTCCTGACTTGCTCCTTGCTCTTGAGTCTAGGCCTCTACCTTCGAGATTCCACTAGGAATAAAGAGCCAAGTAAATAGACAATCAACTCCAACTATCAACTTATAATCAATGGTAATAATCAATGGAAGGTCTACTACTGCTGAGTGCAATTCTCCCTCATCTTATTAACAAACCTGCTTCTCAACCTACCTATCTTTGTTTTAGAACTATACTAGTGCTTTTAAGCCTCCCGCTCCTTTCTTTTAGTTTGACTTTATTACCCACTCTCTTAGCCTACCCTTCCTGCAATTCCGTCCAAGAATAGACCCTTTACATTCACTAGTTCGAGAGTAAGATAGAGGATAGTTAGGTTGAAGCGAAACAAGTTAGGCTTGGGAGCTAGAGTCTAAGAGTGATAAAAGATGGAGGTAGACTTCGTTTGTATTCAGAGGGCATGAAAGAGGCAACTAGCGGACTAACAATCAAACTACAGAATGGCGAGTGGGAGTGCCAGTTTGCAAGCACTATAACACTAAGACAGGAAGCTTATACAAAAAAACCAAGGCTTGTGCTACTAGGTTGAGTTCAATAGGTGGTGTTTTGTCCTTACTTACATGGATTGTATTCTTTAACTAACAAGCAAGCATGAAAGTCAAGCAGTACAATACTCAAACCAAAAAGTCAGAATCAAAGTATTGGATTTAAGCAAGAAAGTCAGGAGTAGGTCTTTGCTACCGGTAAGTAAGGCTCGGACTGCCAAGTTCGATTATGAAATTGCCAGTTAGATTCTTGTTAGTAAAAGTCAAAGCCTTTGTTCCGGGTTTAGGTATGAGAAGCGGTAGCCCCATTCTTAATAGTCTCAGTTCCTTTCTTGTATGCCCTGGTTCGATTCCTTTATTCCCCGATTCTCTTCTTTTAGGGGAGTGTCTCAATCTCATAAGTATGGGGTTCTGTTCTATTCTTAAAAGCACATTGTTTAAAGTATTGGGATCAGCAGCTATAGAATGAAAGCGCAGGAGCTAAATAATGATAATAAGTAGCTCGGTTCCCTGTTGCTTGTTTTAGTATGAGAGATACAAGCTCAATTCTCTATCATAAGAGATAGTATTGGAACCACTAGCTTAAGTCTGATCGTAGTAGTGGATTTCCTAGTTCCCAGTTAAAGTACGAGAGTTACTAATTGATTTCCTTATATCAAAGAGAAAGTCTTATTAGCACCAGTTCTATTCTTGTAGTTAATAGTTAAGCCCGGGGGTACGGAGCACTATACCAAACAACAATGCTAGAGCAGTTGCTAGTAGAGTATGTTGTTTCAAGTCACGTTGAAAGAAGCTGAAGCAAACAAGTGGTAGAGTTGAGTTCGACAAAGTGCATTAGGAGTTTGCCGGCCCCCCAAGAGATAGAGTAATAAGTCTGCCTCTGTCGCTTCCTTATTATAGCTATAGGGTTCGGGTCAATAATCTAGTATAAGCTGATGCCTCACATTCTCTTATGCCTAACTTAGTTCTTAAAGCAACAGAAAAAGTATACCTATAAGGGCGAATTCGGAATGGGGAAGTCAAGAGCAGAGCCAGATCCACCGGGTATCAAGGACAGAGGCAGAGGAAAACAAAGGGTTAGTTAGGTCTACTCGATCATAGGCAAGAGAGGTTGGGGCTGGGGCAAGGGATAAAGCTAGTTCAATGTTCTAACGAGTTATTCCGGAATCCTATATTATACCATTTCTTTGATACCTTAGGCTCCGGCGGCTACTAATACTTCTTGATTTCCTACTTACTTGTTCAATTGGTGCAAAGACAGAACCCCGAGTTCAATCTGTTATTGAATCCGAAAACAGGACAATTAAGTTAGATGAGATGCTCTAGTATTGACTGGCAAGAAGAGAACGGGAAACTATATTACTTCCTACTGCCTGGTAAACTCTACCTGTGTGTTTTTAAGTAACAAACCTACCTAGGGTCGCCTCTCTCTCCTCTTGCAACTCGGGATGGCGCCTATAGAAAACCTTTACGGGGTAGTAAATATAGAAAAGCACCTGTATGGAACCGTCAAGATAGGGGTTCAAATGCACTAGAACATCTTTTCGGGTCATAAATAGGGTATTCTATTCTATAACAGGCGGGTATCTCGGGCTAAAGTCTGCTACCGGGTATCTCGGGCGAAAGAAGTTCAGTTGATTCCTGACCACTCTAGCGCTCCTAGGATTTCTATGAAACTAGTAGTTCAGGGAGGGCTTGTTTATTCGGTCTCAGGGAAGGGAGTGGAAATGACTATTACTAGGGTTTAGTTGCTTTTCGGACTATAATCAATTACATCTTATAATAATATGACAGAATCATGAGCTAGTAGGGTCTATTCGAACTGTATTGCCAGGTCAAGACTCTTTGGCATCAGGATCAGAATCAGGGTTTACTGTTCCTTAAAGGAGTGGTCCAGGTCCATAACTTCGTTTTTCGCCATACATAGGTGGAGGAGCAATAGGTAAGTAGATAAGTCTAATTCCGTTAAGCAGAGGTGAGCTCCGGAGTTTTCAATAAAAGAGAGGCAGGCTTGTAGGCAGGGAGAGAAGTCCTATTTATAAGAAATAGTATTGGTAGCAGCTACGGAAGTCGGAATCCTAGAATCCAAGTCAGCAGCGGGAGAATGAGATAGCGCAGCATTGTTTTTCGAGATAGTTGCAGTAGACTTAGCTAGGGGATATCGGTGTACTGATCTGTGGAAGCAAGGATGCCAGTCAGGAGTCGTAGTGCAAAGTTTCAATCAATGGATGGATAATGTAGCTAACCTGCTATAGTCTGAGTTTAGAGCTAAGGTCCTATGAGTTAACGGCTAAGGTATCAGCCAACTCCCTATATCTTACATTCTTAGAAGCACCTGTTGTTCTCTTATTAGTATAGGCATAAAAGACAGGATCGGTATACTTGAAATAAGGCCAAGAGAGTTTCTCGTCAGAATAAGAGTACGGGTAGTTAGAACCAAAGCCATTAATTTGGAGGATAGAAGCGAGGCAGGACAGGTTCATAGGCAATATAGCTAGGATCTGTATCCTAACGGCCTAGAAGAATATAAAGTACTTGTAAGCCTAAGAGTCACTAGTCGCAGAACGAAAGGCAGGACCTAAAGAATTCAAGCGTGAGTCAAAGTTTGGTAGCAGGGAAGGGAAGGTTTAAGCCCATAAGTACGGATGCCAGGGCCAAGTAACGTTTGTAGTGACTTGCCGTCTTGTCTGCTTGGCTCTTATCTCTTCCTAGTAGTGGCTTGTGGACTCTGCGCTCGATAATCAATTCAGTATGGACTTCGCATCAAGACTACTATAATAAATGGTCAGTGAGCTCAGCTCCTCAATTCCTATTTGATATGAAAAATGGAGATATTCGGCAGTTCGAGAAGAAACAGTCACTTAATCTATAGCATATTAGAACTGTGCTCATTGGCTTACATGAATAATCTCGTATCTAGAGCAGAAGCGCACTACACTACATGGTTAAGGCCCACTAGGCAGTTAAGCTGTGTTGTCTCTTTCTGTTCCTGTTTCATCGTTAGTAAGAATAGACTCCGCAGTCGGAGTTTTGTCGACAAGATCTAAAGCGGGACAATCCGGTTACCTTGATTATATGGCCCAAGTGGTAGATAACCAGAAGTCAGATCCTTTTACAACCTCTTATCCTTATGAAGAGCCAGATCTTGCTTCCTAAACTGATTGACTTGATACTGTTTCAAACAAAAGATGTGTAGGATCGGGTTGACTGCTTCCTTTACCGATAATGGCGCATTAGCATTAGTCTTATTTTCAACAGGGGTTCTGAGCGCCCAGCAGCCCTTTCGCTTGGCTTAAACAAATATAGGGTTACAGCAAACAAAACGAGAACGATTGGGACTGGCAATACTTAACGCTGCAAACTCTCTCACACCGGAATCGGGACAGGACTAGTTGGGCCAAGTAAAACAGTAATAGCAGTAGAATCTCTATCTTTAGCATATGATATATAAGAAAGTCATATTATATATAAGAAAGTAAATACACTGCATCCCTTTCTTTTGTCCCGAAGAAACACTTTCCGTTCAGGTCAAGTAACAAGGAAAAGCCCCAATCTAGTCACTATTTGTATGTCCAGTCGTTCTTTTGCTGGAATCTGCCATTATTCAGGAGTTCCACCTTCGTACGTGGACTCTCTTCGCCTATCTGCACCAATCCGCATTGGCAACCAGAAGCTTCCAATCCAAAGAAGCATTGTATTTTGATTGTCCCAACATCTAATAGGTTATTTCGTCTTTAGGAAAGGGAGGAAGTCGGTGAAATTGGAATCAAGGGATGGCAATTCGAGAGCAGTCTTTCTATCAAATAGAAGATAAGAAACTGTTAGGATACCGCCAAAGGAAAGCAGCAGTATAGCAGTAAAGAAGAAAGGCAGACCCCTTAGATGGATGATGGGCAGGCTGTATTCAATTTGTTAGTCGGAGAGCTAAGGAATAAAGTCGTCGGAGAGCTAAGGAATGAAGGTTTGACTCCGTTCGGGTGGGATGATCTTTCCTAATAGAATCCAATCCACTTTGGAACTGACGGAATGTCCGATCTTAGAGGGTTTTCACCAAGAGAACCATTGCTTCAAATCATGGAAAACAAGCAAGAGCATTTTCAGTATCGGTAGATGAAAATCATTGACGAGTCAATTCCAAGTTTTAGGTGATCCACATCAGAGGGCACTCTACTTGAATTTGGTTGTGCAAATAGAAGAATCAAACAATAGCAGAAATCTCATATTCCATAGATTGAGATAAGCCAGACCCTTTTTGCAAGACAATAGACACTTTTACCTACCGAGACAACGGACACTCTCAACGGATCCTCCACGAGCGTCACGCCGCTACTTGTATCTCCTTACTTTCATAGCCAGGCCTATTAGATTGAATAAGAAATCATCAAGGGAGTTCCGCTTCAATTCCATAGAAGGGAGTTCCGCTTCAATTCCATAAATATTATGATGAATCTAAGGATAATCCATATATATATGGTGATTTCTATAATGAAAGCAATGTCGAATGTATATATATATTGATTGATTGTTGAGAGGTTCCACGCAGAGATGCAAGACTTTTGACAGATATTACAAGGCAGGGTAGTGATATAGCTAGGGTAGAAAGCTAGTCAATAAAGATTGGAATCCAAAAGCAGACCGACCTTGTTGATAAAGTGTCAAGGCTGAGATAAGGTCCTTTCGTCGGTAACAATGGAATTGCCTATATATAAGAGTGGAGCGAACCGGAACGTTGAACGTCACTCGTGTCGTCCTCCTTTCTTTCTGTTTCGATAAATCCATAGTTATACGGTTTCGGTGATTCCTACTATAGTGCTGCTGTGGTAATGCTTATTCGGGAAGCCAGAAGCGGAAGGCTCAATAGCCTACGGAAATAGGGAACTAAGTGAGAGGTCAGATGAGGCTCTTTCGATCGGGAAAGCAATAAACATAGGCAGAGTCAATCGTAGGTAGTTACTGCGGGCCCTTGACTACCGAACCTGTACCCGTACTTAAGCAATAGTCCAGAAACCTTTACCCGTACTTAAGCAATAGTCCAGAAACCTTTACCCATACTTAAGCAATAGTCCATATTAGATACCAATCGCAAGAGGGACCCTTATCTAATGGATTTCTTGAATGACCTGAACGGAAACCTCACTGTCATTAACTTACTTAACTGTCATAAACTTACGGAAGCTATAGGCCATAACGCGCAACTACTTGTCCGCTCGTGTTAGCTAGTTCTGTCACTTGTTGTTTGGCGTTTGTTCCAGAAATAGGGTTTCTCTGTTACTATCTTCTATAATGTGTTGTGGACTTCTCTTTATATTCTAGTGAGCAGTGATGTTGGGTAACTCAAATCTAGAATATGTCTACGCGGGTTCCCTTGCATAACTCCGTAAGCCATGATGTAACTCCCGTTAGCGCTTTAGTTGAGTTGCTTGTTGAATTGAGGAGAGCGTTTAACATATAGAATGAAGTAAACAACAACCTCCTGACTGCTTACCCGGAAGTGAGAATTGAGGCACCCACTAAGAAAAGAGACTATACTTAAGAAAATCATAGAAGTGCGCCCATTCGACAATATAGATGAAAGTAAACAACACTGCTTGACTTCAGGCTCTGCTCTTTACTTCTTCCGAAACTCAAATCCTCTCCCGCACCTTTTTCCTTTATCCTGTTGTAGCCGATATCTCATGCAACATCTTCTCCCGCACCTTTTTCCTTTATCCTGTTGTAGCCGATATCTCATGCAACATCTTCGCTCCTGGCTTCGGGTCGCCCGTACTTTTATTCGTGAACCCCTGTCATTATCATCTAATCCGAACCAATGTGGTCATGGGTCCATCTTGGCGGCTGAAGGGTTTGAGGGTCAATTGCCACTTCTAATAATCCGGTCACTAGTAATATCTCTATTTTCTTCCGTAATATCTCTATTTTCTTCCTATGTCACTAGTAATAGCTCCATTCAAGTCCTGCTCTGCCCTTTTTCTATTATTCGATATAGCATCCGCCCTTTTTCCATTATTTGAGTCAATCGATGGAGCTCCTGGTCTAGTATCCGTTCGTTATCCTTCTTCAGTGATCCAAGACCTGAGAGAGTAGACGCTGCAGATTGATCTAAGAAATAAAGACTATTGCTCTACCCCTGTAGGGCCTTCTGATCTGAAAACTGGTTTGATCATGCCTTCATCAGCTAAACGCACCAACTTACTAACATAGGGTTTCTCATTTATTTGAAGCAACCATTTCGACTATCTTTTTCGGTTGTTTTATGCGGGTATCTATTCTTGCCTTGGCATTGCTAGAATCTCTATTCGCCGCCCTATGATGATGTCTTTTTTCGATCTGTTAGAAGGGATATCGCGAGTTTCCGCAAAGCTGCCTCCACGCCACTGGAACGTTAGAATGAAGCCTTCCACCTTTTCTCAGCCCCGATGGATTCGACCAAACGAGTGGAATACTATAGAAACCTAATTGAGAGGAACTACTTGTTTGCTTTACTGGCTTGACTTACTGGGCAGGAAAGAGTTGAGAGTCAAGGCGAAGGAAGGAACTCTTTACACGACCCTCAAAATACGAACGAAGAGAAACCCTATTGGCCCTTCCTTTAGAGTAGAGCCTTTTCGGACAGGAGTAAAGGCCCAGAAGCTCATAGGCACAAAAGAAAGACTCCACTAAGGCAAGGAAAAAGTACTAACAGAAGCGAGGAGGAATTGGGGTATACATTTCAAAGACAATGGCCCTCGATTTGACAGCTAGCTAGTAGAATAAGATCGAGAAAGCAAAGCTAGGACGAAAGCGAGAGTATAATACATAACCACAGACTTGATTTACTAGACTCTATTCTATAGGGATTCAATACGGATTAGGGACTTTACTTCCAAACGGACATATGGAAAGACGGGCTGGCTATAGGAATGGTTATACAACAAAGAAAGAGGGTAACTCGATACAACAGCTCTAAACAGGTTATACAACAAAGAGGGGAGCGCTCGATACAACAGCTCTAAACTGGTTATACAACAAAGAAAGAGGGTAACTCGATACAAAGCTAGAAACAGGTGATACAACAGCCGCGAACACTTTTGGAAATGGAAGTCGTCTCGATTGATTTGAAGACTCTTACATTTCTCTTTTGAAGCTGATTATATACCTTATAGTCACTTGCAAAACCCAATAGTGTTCGACTTTCTTTCTTCCAAGCTAAATGACCCATGCCTTTCTTAGTAAAAGTAAAGGGAGAATAACTAGAGATTGTTCCTTAGTAAGTGGAATGGAAAGTTCCTTAGTAAGTGGAATGGAAAGCTTGCAAGGTCTAGACTGGTGATCGAAAAAGAAAGAATCCATCTTGATTATTTGCCTTGGCCGGCCTGTTTCAAAGTACCTTCCAAAGTCATAACCTGTTTCAAAGTACCTTCCAAAGTCATAAATAGAAAGAAGAAATTCCAGAAAGACTGACTTAATAGGCTAGGAAAACCCTACACTGTATCGATGGCACTGAGTCTTCGTCTTCATCTCAAGCAAAAGAAAATAAGCTAGATCAGGATCCACCCACGTAAACTAAGAGCATTTCGGCAGAGGATGCAATACTGGCTTTAGCCTTACTACCTGATGAAGTAGACAATACAACTAGTACTGAATGACAGAAAACATACTCTGAGGCACTACTGGCAAAGTCAATTGTGAAAAAACGGACTGGACTTTCAGACGTCAGCAGAGTGGAGCCTATTTATGGATTTTCTTGACCACACTATCGGGAATCGAGAAAAAGGCAAAGGGCGGCACGCACTTAGGAGCTTATGTAAGTAAAGACTTGCTGTCGTTAGGGCTTTCCGGGTCATTATTCTTACTGAATGAAAACCATGACTATAATATAATGACAATTTGTAAATTTAGAGTACTACCGAGTTTGATAGAAAGCTGTGCTATGATTAAGAGAAAGATATAGCCGTAAGCAATTCACTTGAAAAGCGTTAAGATAGGAGGCGAGCTACTCTCTACACAGGTTTGGAATATTACTAGCAATCCAGTGGTACACAAACAAACTAACTAGAACCTTCTATTACTTATAGAAAACCTTAACGAACTAACTAGAACCTTCTATTACTTATAGAAAACCTTATTTATTCATTTATGAAACGGAAGAAGAGCTGCTACGGTGGGGGAACCTAACTAACCCAGTAAATCCTAGGAGTCGGCACTTTGACTAAGAGCCCAGCAACTGATCTAAAACAAAGGGGTCTGTCTCTTGACAAGAAAGAAAGTATGGAGAAAGTATGAACTGGTTTCCGTGGGCGAACTCCTTCTACTATGGGGGCCTACCCTACGACCCATTTCAATCGGGACGCTGCGGCTCAACAATTCACGCTCTTCGTATCTGGGCTTTTCCACTACTCGGGACAGAGCTTTTCAGCATTAGAGAATCGAGACCGCTTACCGCCCTATCTTTCACTTCGGGAGTTTCATATTAACATAGCACTTCCATCCATACCTCTCACGATCGGCGTTCAGTCTTTGTCTTATGAATTCGATCTCTGACTCTAAGGTCTAGGTAAAGATCTGCACGTCCATAAATAAGGCAATCGGTAACTGCGCTTCAAACCGAATTAAGAAAGAGCGAGCGCATCTGGTTACTAGAAAGATCCTATCCGACTCGGTCGAGCAAGACCCTAAGCAGGATCGAGCTGAGGCTTCCACGACGGGTCCAGGTCTATTACCTTAGTCAGTCTTTCATTCAATTCAGAGGTGCCACAAGCCGCTCGAATTCAGAGAAGAGTCTTATTGGGCGACACAAAGATCAGACAAATTGCATCCATCGGGACAAGATCGAAAAGAATGGGACATCGCTATGGGATTTGTTGGAAAACCCTAACCGCGACGACGTCTTCCCGTCTTTACCCTTTGGTTAGCCCAAGGCGAGATTGAAGACAAGTGTTTTTCTCGATCTCGAGCAAGAAGCGGAACTCAAAGACATTTCTGACGATTATGCCCAACAGCCCACTTGAGCAATTTGCGATTATCCCATTGATTCAATTGAATATAGGAAACTCATCTTTCGAAAGCCACTTAAGTAGAATTAGAAGTATCTCCGTAGGTACTGTTTCAATAGATCACCTTTTTCATTCAGTCAGTAGAAATCTGGATTATGACATCCCAATTCCTTCCCGAGACCTCCCAAGGCGAATCAGATCCAAACGGGTGAGTTTGAGCTTATCCATGCGGCATTCTGAGAATAGGAATCCATTTGATGAAATATCTTGCTTTGGTTTCCGAGATCCTTTCGATGACCTATGTTGTGTTGAAGGGATATCTAAAAGAAAGAGATTATTCGATCGATTGCTTAAAGCCCGAGGTAGCAACGGAACCAGGGAAAGTCTACAGAAACCACGGTTATATTAGCATTTTCTATTTGTTAGTCATCTCGGTTCAGTGAGTGCTTTCTTACTATATTCACTGGCTAGCTAGAGTCGCTTCACTGTATAGCTTTGCTTGGGGCCTCTCTCTTAAATAAAGGGGTGTTCCTGGTCAAATGATGGATCAAGGGCTTGGGGCCTCTCTCTTTTCTACCAATTTGGGGTAAGGCTAGAGCAGAAGCATCAGAAGCAAGAAGCGCCCACATAAGCTTAAAGGGCTTAGTAGACTACCACAAGGGCAGAAATTAGCTAATTCATTCGGATCGGGAAGAAGATGGCTTCTTATTGAAACTAAAACATAGTCCAAAGCGATTTCGCAGCTTAGTTGTGGGAGTCCTCCTATATCCTTCCTAAAGCTTCCGAATGGGGAGAATATTGACGGCTGCACCATTATCCACCAATACCTTTCTTAGAGGCAGAAGCTGGTAGTTTCACCTATCCCTAGTAGAAAGCCGTGGAAAGATTACCTTATTTCTTCACCGGCTACCACTGAAAGAAAGAACTGAACAGGAGGGACCCCAATGACTACGGTTTGCCCGGAACCTACTGAGACCTGATCATGAGCTACTCTAGTTCTAAAAGCATGTCTTGTAAACTATAAGAATGCTGATCAAATGCATTTCCTTTTCTGAACCACACACCAAGATCGAAAGAAAAGAATGTAGTTCCTGGGCCTATAAGACTGCCTGCTGATTTGCTTGATTTCTTCTCTTCTCAGTTGACGGTTTGATAGGATATCGATCGGTCTTTGAATCTTGCTTTTATCCACCCTTCTAGCTAGCCTAATTAAAACGGGAGCAAAAAGGAAGGAAGGACGATTTATCCCCACGGTGCGGTATACTGCTCCATTGATAAGAACTGCCTTCCTATACGAAGAAATCCATCCTTATTGGGTTTGGTTACATACCTCCTGCATGTACTTACTTCTGCATTTCCCTAAAAACCGACTTCCTGGTGGCTACCATCTCCCATCTCGCTCTAGAATAGAAAGGGAGGGCAGGGAAATCTGGTACTATCAAACAAAGGTCCCGTCCCACAGCGCCGACTACAACCTCACCAGAATTCTCTCGTGCCATTTGATCCTTTCTGGGTGGGCAAACTACTAATGTATTGATCAGGACGAAAACTCGACTAATTACATGGAAAAAGAAAACACAGGCCGCAGAGTCCTCTCAGTCCACGAGGGCGATAAGCTTAGCACAGGAACTTATGGTCTAAACTGACAGTGGAATCGGGTCAACTGCCCTTTCTCGGTCGAAGCTTTAGATCTCAGAGGTCCTTGTGATCAATCCATTGGAATTCTATTGGTGTGTCGGTCGCCCACTCGGAATGGTTACTGGACAAGAATGACTAAAGGCCCTTTTCGCCCGGCCTGATGAACTCTTCCTTTCATGCTGGGCATAGAGCTGCTATGGCGGTGCACCTATACATCTTTATGAACCTTACACAATGGTGGATCATATATTATATATAGGAATAGGATGGCTCACATTACATTAACAGCTCTTCCATTCTTCCAGAGTGGTTTGAATAAGTGGAATCCCATTTCTTCCAGAGTGGTTTGAATAAGTGGAATCAAATACTAAAGGGTCCCCGGGGGGAGGCATTTTAGGACAAACATCTACACGTAACCATGACCAACTTACTGTCATGCTTACCGAAACTACTAGAAGTCGAACTCGCTGGCGGGTAGGGAGAATTGGTTAACATTCATTCCCAGCTAACCAACTGAGTGACTAGTGGTGGGCAAGAGGGTTTACAGGGTTAGGTAGTTGATTTATGAAATCGGAATTCCTAGTTCACCATTCGTTAGCTTTCGAAACTCCTGGGATATCGACGAGTCATCGCCTTGAGTCTGCCCTTCCTAGTTAGGCAATTGACTCTCGCCCTTACCATAGGCACCGTTCGATGAAAGGCACTATCGACTACGTCTTTCTTGAGTACCGCACGATGCCACTGTCCGAAAAGGGTATCCGCCACCTCTGCTCAAAGGATATGAATAACATCATTGTAGCTGGGCAACATTGCGCTGTCCCTAGGCTGGTCAATAGTTAAGGGTAGCTGAATCCACTGTAGGCGAAGTGGTTACCCGAACCCACCTACGAACCTCGAATATACGCTAAACCGGTTTCGTATCTAAGAGCTGGATACCTTCTTATTAAGATGTTTTCTCGACTCTTTCGAACATCGTTTTCTGGACTCAGACTCACTAGCGAGTGCATTTCCGTCTTAGAGCTTGAGCTGTTTGTCAAGTAGTCAGAGGATTATCGTGCTGGTCTTACTAGCAATGACTTTATTGCGGGTGCTATGGAATAGTTGGTGGGGGAGTTCCATCATCATCCCTTCATGAAGTATGTAAGGTAGTTGAAAGAAAGCTAAGGGCCAATGACTGGGGCTCTTTTCGAGCGCAATAAGGGAGTCCCTCAGGAAAAGATATTCTCACTGCCAATAGGAAGGTAGAATGATAGCCTATAAAAACCAAATGGGGCTTCTTCTTTGGATCTGTGTTACTCATAGGGTGGACTGCTTGGTGGGTATAGAATGCCTTACAACTAACTCTCTTTGTCCGGGCTTGGCTGGTTTCTTGGGTCCGGTCCTTAGCTGGTGTGAGGCAAGAAGGAAGAGAGAGGCCTGTCTACATGCGTTCCAAAGCCCTGGATCAGAGTGCTTCGCCCTACCACTAGTAACTCTATTGGAATTGGTCGCTCCTTGATTAGAGCATGGCAATTATATGAAGATTTGGCAATCAATTCGGAAGGACCGAGCTCAAGAGATCGCTGCAACAGTTTAGGATGAATTCGTTTTAGGGAGCGTAGGAACAGGGTTGGCTTACTACGGCTCGATTAAGCAGTTTCCACTCTCTTTTCAGAAGCACCAAAAGAAACTCCCCTTGATGACCTGACCTCTTATAAGTGCCCGACCCGCGCTAACTCTATCTCCCAGCTACAGCTTCTGCCCCGAACTAACTCTATCTCCCAGCTACTGCTTCTAAGGCTTTCATTCTTGTTAGCACTAGCTCAAGTCTGATACTTCACAGTTGCATTCTTAAACTTAGCAGCCCCGAACACAGGACATAGCTTCCCTCGCCTACCTCTACTCTGGACTAGCTTGCCTCTCTCTACTCACCTTACTTGATAACCAGAAAAGTACTGGCAGTCTTCCACTCTCACAAGACCAGGAACACAGGAGGAGCTAGACAATTTCACTCCACTTTCATAACAGACCTTGAACTTCACTTTCATAACAGACCTACAGTCTCATCTACCGACTTAGAGCTGGAGCATCAACACAGGACCCTATATTTCTCTCTACTGATTGGCAAGCACCCGACTCCTCTCTTGGAGACTTTACTCGCACAGCAGATTCTCTAACTGCTGATTCCAATAAAGTCAATAAACAGGCAAAAGGAAAGCAAGTGGAATCTTTATCTCCCTTTGAAAGCTACCTATCTCTTTGTGGTTATCTATTTCTTTCTAAGATGAAAGAAGGTATTCAACTACTTATATATCAGCCCTTGAATCTTCCCTTTAATTCCAATTCATATTAGATTTCGCAGTTGAAAACATTCCCTAAAATACAGTACTTGTGAATAACTTCGAAGTAGATGAGCAAGAGCAAGAGGCGAGGTCAATTCTAAACTTCAGTACTATATAGTTAGGGCACCTCAGTTACTAATGCGGATAATGGGTCATAGTCAACTCCCCTTTCTGATTACCTGGACAAGCAGACTCGCTACCACGGAACTACACCTCTGATTCCACAGGACTACATGACTTAACGAGCACAAGAACTCAACTTACTGCTTCAAAGCCTCCAACTAAGCACACCGATACTGTTACTACTTAGTTCAATTACCTCATTGATAGCCGCCGCTACTGATTCCACTACTCTACTACACCTCTGGCTAATGAGTCAGTTTCTTCCGATCCAGTACTTTCTTCTTCCTCGAACCTGGACAACTACTTTAGATGCAACTTTACTACAACTTAACTTGTCAAGGGAAGACTAAACTAGGGATGAAACCGGGCCAAGCCAAGTAACTAGGCAAGTCGACAGGGAGTTAAAGAGTTAAGAAAGAGGAATTCGTTTACTTACCAATATTCTGCATCTAGGGCAACCCCTTATTGTAATTCGTTCAAGTTAGAATTCAACTCACTAATCCCTCCGTTCGAAACTCATAAGTCAGAATGTCACTAAGGAGTGCAAACCTTCAACTCACACCAATCAGAATGCAACCACTGCTTCTAAGAACCAACCCACTAGCAACTAGAATGACATTGGTGCATCTCAGACTGAAGTAATGTAGTGACTCAGAATGCTAAGAAGTAGTTACAGACTCAAATCAGTACCAGCAAGCCTTAACCCGGTGTTGCTCGGAACCAAGCCAGTGCCAATCAGACACCAACCACTGACCCTCAGAATGAACCTAAGGAGTCAAAGCCTGATACCAGTGCTACCGAGACTGATGCTGCTAAGGGAGAGAATGGAGTTGCCTAAGATCAGACTGATGGTAGTCAATCCAAGACTGCTACTGGTGCCAATCAGACTCAAAGCAGGGAGTCAAGGAATGGAGCTAAGGAGTGAGAGACTGATACCGGGCAGGCTCAGAATGGAGCAAGTACCACCGAGAATGTAGCTAGTCGGGGATAGAATGGAACGAGTGAGTCAAAGAGAAGCCTTGAAGCCAGGCCAGGGTACTCAGACTGATGCTATTGCTGGTAAGACTTAAACGAGGTAGTTCCGGACTAAGCCTACTGCTCCTTGAAACCCACCCGTAGTACTGGCAAAGTAGACGTGGCTATCCGCAGCTCCTGCCGCGCAACGTTAGAAGTTGCTTGGCCACGGGAAAACGTGAAAATAGAATTCTTTTGGACCTCGTTAGGAGGGAAACCATGGTTGCTACCAAAAAACACGGGGTTTTGTAAAATAATATGTCTTTTGGATCGGTCTATTAGCGGAAATGACCTTGCTATCAAAAAAGACGGTAAAACGCAAAAGTGGAATGACTTTGGATCGGTCTATTAGCTAAAATATGGTTGCTGCCTTTTTTCACGGGAACTAAGCTCCTGCCGCGTAACTGTAGTAGTCACTTGCCCCAGCCTTTGTCTACTTACTACTAAGCTTGGCCCGCATCTAGTACTAATCTAAGAATGAAGAATTGTTGATATAGCCGAGCCAGTAGTTTATGAGTGGAATACCAAACAAGTAGTAGCCCTGGTTTACTGCCCCTTATAGTAGTAGTCCTGGTTTACTGCCCCTTATAGTAGTAGTCCTGTTACAGGGAAGTTAGTGGATTGAGGTCTACGAAAGAGAAGCTTGTCTTTCCCGACTTGTAGTTCAGGGTAGAGGTGTCAGAATAGTTAGTATTAGAATAAGACAAGTAAGTATAAGATATAGAAGAAGAATTAATATAGTAGTCACTTTACACTTTTCTAACAGCTAATTCATATAGTTTACTTACCGCTAGGAGCAGGATAAGAGGAGAGTTCAAAGAGATTAGATGATAGCCATAGTTTCTGAGATGAGCCAGAGGTATTCTATGAGATATAGTTTCCATAGGTATTGTTTCCAGAAGTGGAGGAGCCATAGGAAGTCTGCTTTGCTATAAAGTGAGAATCAAACCGGGTAGTCCAGGTTCTAAAGTCAGGTTAGGGCGTGGGAAGCTATGTTCTTTAAGTAAGAGGGTACGATCTAGCGGATTCTAATAAGTATACGTTGCTAGCCAGGAGTGAAAGGCTTACTAGCACATTCCATTCTTTTATAGAAGTAGAGAGGTCGGGTGCCCAAACACAGGTAAGTAAGTAAGCGGGTAAAGAAGTTGCAAGCGGGTGTAAGTAAGTAAGCGGGTAAAGAAGTTGCAAGCGGGTCTGCCGAGTCTGTCCTTGAGTCTCTTTCTGTTATGGTTCTTGTGGAATACCGAGAGGGAGAGTGGAGTCTGTTATCCTACTTGATGTTAAGGGTGGAATCCGTTCTCCTATCTATATAAGCTAGTAGTGGTCCAAGGATAGTGACTTTTGGTGCTTCTGAAAAGAGAGTGGATTTTGGTGCTGTGGACCTACTTCCTATAGAATGAGCGGACCTACTATAATCTTTGGAAGCAGTTAAGTAAGAAGGAGGAAGGTACTAGAAATGAGATATGAGGTAAAGGTACTCGAAAGATGAAATGCAGAATTGGAGCCTGTTGCCATAGGTATTATATATGAGAGTAGCCAGCGGAGTGTCGTTAGGGATATCCTGAGTAGGAGATAGAAAAGAAGCATTAGTAGTAGGAATGGAATGAATCTCTTGGCCCAGTGGTTAGTAGGTCTACTTGCTATGTGTTTTAAGAATGCAGTTAGATAAGCCTGAGTTCAAAGAGACAGAGGTCAGAGTTAGAGACGGGAAGTCAATCAAGGGTAGCCAGAAGTCTGATATAAGAGATGAGAAAGAGGCGAGGCAGAAGCACTAACTAACTGAGTTCACAGAGCCAGAGGTGGAGTAGAGTAGCTTCATCTGTATTAGTAGACATAGGAGCGAACACTAGCGGGTAGTATATTAGTCCAGAGCAATAACAGTATTAGTTTACAGAGCCCAGAGCCATAACTGGATTAGTAGCAAGAGGAGAGGAAAGAAAGAAATTGGAATGAAAGAGAGGAAGCTCGTCAAGTAATCAATAACAGAGGTGGGCAAAAGGTAGACAATAAGTGACTTGAGAGTTGAGGTCGCATCCAGTAGTAAGCATCTAGGTACTAAGTTCATTCATTGCCAGTAGTGGAGTTGAGAGTTGATAGTGGAAAGTCAGAATGCAACTCAGAGGGAAGCTAGTAGGTAAGTCAGATAGAGTTAGTTCGGGTCGGGAAGCTGTTTCATCTTTGATCCCTTCTAAAGATAGATCCAATTTATATATGATTATATGATTTGATAGGGGCCCCGAGTCACGGATAATGTGTAGCGGCAGGAGCTATTGGGCAACGGGACAAGCGTATACTCGCAGTTAGACTGAAACCTTGGCATCTAAGTCCCCCTTTCCCGTCTCTAGGGCTTACTTTACTTGATTTTGGTCTGACTTGACACTTGCTTTAAACCTACAGAACCTCATCACACATTGAAGTCTGATTCCAATGCTAACAGTAATATCCTGGAAGCCACAGGAATAGAATGACAGTCACAAGCAAGACTTTTCATAACTAACTAAAGAATCGAGCAAGGAATAAGGAATAGAGAAATACACTCTAGGGCTTGTAAGACTGAACTGGGAACTCGGGCTTACTACCTGGGTCACCTAACTATAACTGGTGCTAACAGGACCAAGACTTGAGCATTTGACTCGGTGTTGGATTCCCTGTTAGTAGCTTAATGCTGAGAAGTTCCAGTTTCGAGCTATAGTCTTATATCTAAGGGGTAGTACTCTGCTAGGTTGGGGCAAGAAAGAAGGAGTCGTTTTCTGACTTTTGCCATATTAGTATATAGTAACTTATTAGTCCGGTATCTTTACTTTGAAGACAAGAGGGAGGTGAACCACAGTCCAGCGCTCTAAACTAGTCAATTCAGAATGCAAGAAGCAGATGCCAAGAATGAAGTACCAATGCATAGAATACGCGATGAAACTAAGAAGTCGGGGGAATTACTCATTATTCTAAGTATGGGCTTGTGCCTGGTGCGGGGGAAGAAATTGACTCATTAGTAGAAGAACGGCTAGGGAGTGTGCTCAGTCCGAAACTCCTTGGTTCAGTATGATTGCTGCCCTGGTTACTCCCTTCTTTCATTCGTGTATTTGCCCCTTGCATTCTTCCCTACAGGTCTGAATTTCCATTTCTCAAACTACTGTCTGTGTTGGTTGAGCTCTAAGGCGTATAATTGTAATAGGGAGTACTAATAGGGTCCATCATATCCAGTAAACCTACCATATTGCTTGTATCCATAGCTAAACGACCTCTCTTTGGACAGTGCCAATGCAATTCTCTTATAAGACATAGTTAGCTTCCTAAGTGCCAATGAGATTCTTTCTGCGAGTCTGGCTTCCCTTCTGATGCACCCTTATCGATATTACGTTACTGCTTTAGGCTTAGTTCCAGCTCCTATCACTCCAAACCTTACTTGTGTGTTTTCATATTGTACTGCTTACTCGCATTCCATAGTTGTAGCCGAGTTAATCGACCTAGGACAAAGGTACGGGCACCTGGTCTAATAAGAAATATGTTCACTTATGAGAATGATTTGACCCAACACCAGCAAACTGAACTGAACCAAACTTCAAATCAAAGGAATTGAACCTACAACTTGGACTTTTGCTACTAGAAAGCAGGCTAACTACCCTGACCCTCTTGGGCTACTGATCAGGTTTTCCGTATGTCGATGCGAACTTCTATTCTGACTGTCCTATCTCTATGTCTCCCCGCCTCCCTGCGTCATAGGTCTTACTCCACTAGCTCTAAGAATGACTTGATTCTCTTAAAGTAGATATTTCAATTAGTAAGCTTACTGTCCTTGCTTTGGTTCTATAGCTACTGAGCTCCTAATAGGGGAATCCCCAGCTGGGGGTAGTAAGTAATCCTGGGAAACCGTAGTTTTAGGTTGAAACCGAGGTGCTGAAAGCCAAAAAGCAAGGTCAGCGTCAGCTGCTGGCTGCGATGGTTGAGCTTAATCTACAGGGAAAACTCATAGGTTCACCCCTTTATCTTACTATTACTAGACTATTTATTAGCCAATACTATAGGGTGGTTCAAGTAAGGTCAATTCAGATCTTCAAAAGCGGACTTCCTATTCTCTTGTGTAACTCTGATTGGCACCCCCCGGCTTCTACTACTTGGACTTTGGATTCTTGTTCAGGGCCCCGCACGCCCAGATGCCTATGCTCCGCTTTGATTCTTTTTATTACTCCCTTTAGTCTCCTACTTAGCTTTTCCATTCTTTTCTTTTTGGGTATATATCCGGCTCTCATTCTTGGATTTGTTCTTTATATCTTATAATAGTAGGTTAGGTGTACTTATCTGTTCTCTTATCATAATAGTCACATGTGTTTTCTTTCTTTCATATGATATATAATAGTTGCATGTGTTTTATTATATTATAGTAATTCCACTGTCCTCTTCTTATTACCTCTATTCTTTATTTAAGTAAGGATATATTCTTGCTTTTGAAGTTCGAGAGTACTATTGGCTATTGGCTATGGAGAGATAGTTTGCATTGTGTATTGGCGCTGAAAGGTCTAGTTCGGTAATGAGAGGAAACCAATAAAGGAACACCCCAATCAACAGATATATCGTTCAATGAAAAACCACTACAGTATTTTAGCTTCAAAAAGAGAGTAGCGAGCAGGGCTCTTTTGGATTCCCTGTTAGTAAGGTCATTCTAATTGTCATTGGCCCCATCCTGATTAGTGAAGTAATAGCATAAAGGCAGACCCTAACTCTAAATCAATAATTTCATAAAGTGAAGTCAAAGAATGGGCTTGTTTCTAGAACTACAGAGCGAAACAATAAAGTCAGAACCGAGCTAACGGAACTCAACTCAAACCAAGGTAGGAAGTCAGAACTCGACTACAGTATCAAGTTAATAAAGAGGTCAAAGTGTGAAATACCGGATAAGGCAGTCAGTGGCTAAGACAAAAACTAGCAATAGCAATAATTGACTATCTATCCTGAAAGACTTACTCACAACGCTAAAAAGACTGACTTACATAACTAATACGTTACTCAGAACTGGAACTTCGCTAGTGCACCTAACGACGATAACTCATAAGCGGGAAATCAAATGCTACTGATAGGGCTTTCACCATCAAGTCAGAATCCAAGACAACAACTCCAAACTGGGATGAGGCCCGCAGGAAGGCAGCATCACATCAAACAAGAAACTAGGTATTTCAGGCAGGAATTGAAGAATGCCAATTCATACAAGTCATACAAAAGGAAGCGAAAACCAAACTATGATTTGTTGGCCAGGAAGAAAGAATGGGGTATCTCGGAGGAAGTCGGAATCAAACCTTGCTTGGGCCTACGCTCCATCTAACCAGCCTAGTGCAGTGCCCCAGCTAACAACTCTGTGGTATCCAACTCGAACAGAAGAAGTCACCTAGAAAGTCATAATGAAACAAAGAAGTAAGTAGTAAACTGCTCCTACCGCTACAGCCTCTACCTCGACTTCGAACCTTGCCTTTATTGCATGAGTCTGCCCTTTGACCCTTACGTCCATTGCTTAAAAGCTGTATTTAACCTATTAGCCCGCCTTTACTTGCTTTTGGGAATGAACTACTATCAGTTAGACTCAAAGGAATTACACCACCTATCAAATACTTCCGATACAAACTTCTTACTCTGAGCTTGAGCCTGTCGCTACTGAATCTAAATAACTTTAACTAGAAACTTGGAATGCGCAACAAAACCTAACGACTTAAACAAAGAAATCAGACTTGGAACTATGACTAAGAGGAATGGAACGAACTACCGGCAAACTGGCTTGAACTCGAAACTGGGCTTTCCTACTACGATAGTAGATGAAACTAATAGCTATCAGATGCAACTAATGCCGTATAAGATATAACTATAATTATCTGAATTTGACTTATAATTTGTACTTCTCATAAGGATAACTATCTCAGTGCCTAAGACAACCATCACTACTATCAGAACTATAAACCAGTAACGAAGCCTTCCCTTATTGACCTATAGTATTGGTGGAATATTACTTGTTTCAATCTGACTTTGAATGGGATTCCTTAATAAAGGAGTTTCGGAGTTCACTACTACCATAGCCAATAAACAAAACCAGAACATAGGCATGAAAAGAACAAGTAAAGTGTTGAGTTAGCAAAGTCAAGCTCAGTTACTCATAAGTAAGGCCCGGACAGCGGACTAGATTGTTTGTTTGATAGTTTCGGAATGATAGAGCGAGATTAGGTCCTCGCACTCCGTACTTTAGAGCTTGATTCCAGCGAGGGAGGTTTAGTGCCCTGTGTTGTATAGTTTCATCTCTTTTGACCTTTGCTATAGTTTCATGATTCTTATTGATTCCCCAACTATTCTGAGTTTCATTATGACTTTTGCAATCCAGTCTTGTTGCATCCGCGAGTCCTTAGTTCCAATCTGTATTATATAGGAGAAAGTCTTAGAAGCAGCAGCCTCATTCCCTCTTGGTTTGACATCTTTAGTGTTCTAACTTGATTTCCGGATCCTGTGTTCTATTACTATAGTATATGCCACTCCCAACTCCCCAGCTACCAATCAATAACTTGAAATACAGATTCGAACACACCTCCTAACTGACGAAAAACTGTGCTTCTATTACTTCAACTCGACAGCGCTGCGCGGGGGATCTCACTCCTAAGCACAAGAACAGGAGTAAAGGCAAAGAATTCAGCTAATACCGATAAGAGTCAAAACCTTACAAGTAGAATAATCAAACAAGGAAAAAACACTTCTCTGACCAACCCAGATCCTTACTTACTGAAAATCTTATATGCCTAACCATAAGCCAGTATTTGCCTTGTGCTTGTTCACGACATGCCTATTCGTTTTTGAGACTTTCCTTGTTATCAAATACCACTGCTAGAGTACACTATCTCATTCTCCAAACTCGTCCTTTTAAGGCTATGGCTACTGCACGCTTTCATGCACCTTAGCTCCCCCGCGCCTATGAGTTTGCCTATCCTTTTGCCTATATCTCTTTTGCTTTTAACCTCAAACACATAACTTCCAATCTTGATATCCTTGCCTCTAAGCCTTGCTTTTCTATTATTCCGGGCTGGTACGAGATGACTTCGCTCGAAAGAGTTGATTCCTTTCATGCTCTACGAATTTCCACTACGAGACTGATTCATCTTTGTGTTTCATAAATTGGTAGTTAGAGGTTGTGTGAATAAGACCCCTCCTTAAAGTAGGAATTAGACCAAGGCTATACAAGCCCGGATGCTGTAGGAATTAGACCAAGGCTATACAAGCCCGGATGCTACTACATGTATAGCAGCCAAAGATCTCTTCTCTGACCCCCCCCATCCTTACAACAAGAAATTGGTTACTAGCCAGGAACTCTAAACAACTCCCTTCAAAAGGAAGCCATAAGGAATGCCAAAATAAGAAAGACTAAAATAGAGAGGGAAGCCTGTGAAAGGTAAAGCTAGTCTATAAGATAGTCTCGGAAGTCCGTTTCGAGGATTGGAGTCCAGTAGGGAAATATCTCAGAGGTCTAACTCTTGCCAGCCTTCTTTCCAGGCTGTCTCATTCTCGGAGTGGTATCGTTCTAGGTTTCACTATCCCCTTTCGTCATAAGGCGTGGTTCTGTCCCCTTCTTATTTGAGCATTAATGCCATTTCCAGCGGGTTTTCTCTATTCCTAGCTTTCCATCATTGAATACCCATAAGGGAGCTTCTAATGAATTTGTAGCGCATAAGACAACGCTTTGCCCTCATGGAGCCTAATGGAGCAACGAATTCAATTGATGCCTAGTTTTGTTGAGCTCCAAAAAGCAGGACTTGGCGAAATCAGAACTTGGCGGGTAGGCTTGTTTACTTAAAGTCCAAGGGGTGGGGCTTGTGTTAAGCAAT
The DNA here is from genome assembly GCF_036884655.1 of Musa acuminata AAA Group. NCBI lineage: Eukaryota > Viridiplantae > Streptophyta > Magnoliopsida > Zingiberales > Musaceae > Musa > Musa acuminata. Next base: position 47,230 of record NW_027020741.1, read on the forward strand.
GATAAAAGAGAGAAAAGGTAGTTAATTAATCCAGTAGTATAACCTATGTTTGAAGTAAGAAAACAGGGATTCTAGCTGACAGTATTGGAGCCTATACTAAGTAAGATAACTATGAGTTGGAATAGAAATAGTGGAATAACCTATGTGCTAAAGGGATAATTGGAACTGCTGAACTGACTGATCCGCATATAAAGGAGAGGAATGGAAGAGCTATACTTAGCAACTACCCTGCTGATCTAATACTTAGAAGCAAGGTAATAAAAAGGTACTTTTGGCTGGTGTTAGGTTAGGCAGAATAGAGACAGATAAAATGGTTGCAATGAGTTCGTGTCAACAGCAGCAGTCATAGGTGGTGTTTGTTTTTACTCAGTGTCAGCAGCAGCAGTCATAGGAGTTTTGACTCAATAGTTAAGCGAGTAACAAAGTCAGGCAGTTTTGATAGTTTCTAGTGTGGGTAAAGGAATGGAAAGTGGAGTGGATGTTGAATCGAAGTTCGAATGTCCACATAGATAGCAGTTAAGTTGAAAGGATAAGTAACGCTTGTAAGGTCAGAGTTCAGCTTCACTTCAAGTCTAAGTCAATCAGTATCCGGGTGCGAGTCAAGTCTACCAGAGATAGAGGTTATTGCTTGTGTCGGTGCTTGTGTTGTCATATAAAGAATAGGCTCTTTTGCTTGCGCGGGTAGTTGTATATTATCTTCTAGCTTAAGAATCTCTGTCAGTTGCGACTTACAATTTCGGGTCTTAAAGTGGAGTTCCACCTTTTCTTGTTGTTGATAGAAAGAAGCCCAGAAGAATGATAAGAAAGAGAAAAAGCATCAGAAGGACAAGAAGCTGTGCTAAAGTAAGCTTAGGAATTGCCTGATTCGCCCTTACCTTTCCATCAACGAGAATTACCTGTTCGACTTTACAAGCTTTTATACCACAGCTCTATAGACTCAATTAAAGGATTTTCCAGCAAGTGGTTTGGATGCTTCTGCGCTCTAAAGATTGAATGAATTACTTTCATTCTTTGTTGACTTCAAATTGAAACAGTATCTTCTCTTGTTAACCGAGCCCTACGTGGGCATGATCTGAGGCTTCTGTATCTGTAGAAGATGAAACTAGCACGGCTTCCTCGCCCAATTACTTAAGGGCAGCATCTTTTCTTAGACCACATAAGACCAGTATAAGACCGTGTATAAGACCGTTTAGCCCAGTAGTCGTAGGAATTGTGAGCCTACCTTTTGAGTACGTTGCCACGAGCAAGTCCTTTCTTTTCCAAGTGAATAAACCTTTCTAAAGCATCTTTACTAGCTTGAAGATACTATACTCGACTTCAGTACTTATTACTTCCTTGCCTTTACTTTATGATTACACTCGAACGGAAAGAGAGAGACTCCACTCAAGCTACTAGCACCTTTCCTAGACTGAAAAGAACCGACTAACTACTCGGGGCTGTACATCAGTAGAGTTCCAGAAACCATAGTGCTTACGCTTATATTTGTGGCATAAGCCCTTTAAGAATCGAATAGATCTCTGACTCTTATTACTATTTTATATACACGAAACTCCACTTGGTTCTTTCCCTATTGTCCTTGCTTCTTGTTGTTTACTTGTTGACTTGTTTACTTGAGTAAGAGGTCAGCTGCCATAGCTTCTGCTAGTTTCGTTCTTGTTGTTGTCGACGAAGCGGGAAGGATGGTTTAGTTCTGTTCGCCCAGTTATTGACTTTCTTCTATCTCAGAAGATCAGAAAGAGTACTATGCCCCTAGCTCTACTTTCATTCCCTACCTGTATAGAATATTAGTTGGTAATTCGAGAAGAAGAGGTGCGGTATAAAGGTTCAGATGCAAGTGAGCTTAAAGTAGTTCTGAAAGTGAAGTTGAAAGATAACAGGAACCCATCAAGTGAAGTTGAAAGATAACAGGAACCCATCAAGCGCTTCTTCAGGTAAAGGAGAGGCCCTTATAGTAAGTTCCCCCGTAGCGATATCTTCTAGCTGATGATACTCATTGCAATCCTTTTTCTGCGCTCTCAAAGAACAGTATCCAATTATTTGCTTTACTGCTCTATTCCTAATGGATAGGCGGGTGAGTTCCATTCAGAATTTTCATGTTTTTCAATTGGGTAGCTGAAAACAGGCCAAACTGTCCCTATAGCTAGATTCATGCTTGACTCAAAACTCGCTTGCAGCTTACTTAGCGCTTGCAGTCAATTAAATTATGGAATCTAATCGTGGTAAAAACTCGTACACTTCTGACTCGGGAAACTATACCTGCCCGAGTACCCACTCCTGGAAAGTGACCTAACTGCTTCCTCGCTGCTGGCTCTATGCTTAGCCAACACAGCTCTCTTACTCGGCTTCCTATCCTACTTATGCATCATCTGATCTTGCTTTGGACCTCCACTTAAAGAACTACTTGCTACCAGTGTACTTATTGACATAAGAGATGCACACTCCATTACTAGATTATTATAATGCATGCCCGGATCTTAAAGAGCAGAGGAGATTAGAGGCGTCAATTCATTCGTTGGATGGTTTCTGAGTGCAGATGATGGTGTTTTTCCATTGGATTAGTTGGACCAAGTAAAGGGCGCAAAAGGGCCTTATCCACAGCTTTCCCACCTAGCCTAGCCCTGATTATTACCTTCTCGAGTGGACTTCAATGGAGTCCATTTCTGTTTAAGCCAAAGATGCTATAAATAAAAAGTCAGTATAGAAAAAGGTCAGATTACAAACGAGATTACAAAAGGAGAAAAGGATATATACTAGATATACTATAGAAAGATTCCTCTGAAGACAGTACAAGTCCAGGCCCAATATAAGAAAGAATCCGTTCAAGAAACAGTAAAGACAGAAGAATGTTAGTTCCCTGCTCCCCCGCACCGCTCCAGGGTAATAGATTATTAGATTAAGTAACTAAGCTAGTATGTGCTCTTCTCTTAACTAACTCCCTTAACCAATTTCTAAGTCTACTCGATAATCCGCTGTGCGAAAGTCAGCTACAAGTGGGTCAGTCAGTTCAATGAAAAAGGGAAGAAAAGCAGGTGGATAAACAGGTATCAGAGCAGGTATCAATAAGGATGTGCAGGTATCAATAAGGATGTGCAGGTATCAATACAATAAGGGAACAAGTGAGCTGCCTTTCCCCAATTCCTAGTGTGCTAAAGGAAAAGTTGTGGAATTCCTTGTTGACTCTGGGTCAGGAGGGTCTTTACTACATTCCTCTATTACTGGTGCTAGATCCATATTTGATAAATGGAATTCTTATGCTCGGGGTTGACTCTGTTACTTCTTAAGTTCATTCTGATTCAGTGCCTTGGCTGGTTCACCACCTCCCACACTCCTTTCATATTATTACTTGCCCACGCCTCCCTTTGGTTCTGAATTCTGAGTTTAATGTCGTTAGGGCATAGTTTGAAGTCCTATAAGCGCTAGTTGAAGCCGCCAAGCAAGAGTATTATACTATTTCCGTTGGGGCTCTATTTCTTTTGGGGCTAATGCAGACCTGCCTACCAGCTAGTAATTCCGATACCAATAAGGGAAATCAAATAAGTACTCTGATCAAACAGCTACTACTACTTATTGAGCTTATATACCATTTAGTAATAACTAGATTCTAATTCATGCTTGTATTCTATATTCTAATGCATTATTGTATTAATATTAGTAGAGGTGATATGAGACACCTAGCCTAGTAGGGGCGGGGCATACATCTGATATGAGGCACCTATTACCTAAAACATTTCTGAATTCAAAACATAAGTAAGGGCAACTCGATATAGCCCCTATGGTAGAAGCCTCATTAATAGTAGTCATATTATTACTTGAGAGTGTGAGTGACTAACGGGACCCTTTCTGAGGGGAGCCAGTGGCAGCATCAAACCAATAAGTCAATTCACAATGGCAGCATCAAACCAATAAGTCAATTCACAAACTATATTGATTGCGTGTATCAATAGCATAGGTAGCAATGGTGTATCAATGGAAGCGAACAGAGAAAAGGGAAGGATTTATATGATCTATAGTGCATCTTCAGGTACAAGAAGAGAACACAAGCAAGCAATACGCAATGAAGCACAGTCATACAAGAATGAGAACACCTATCAACTCCGAAGAGTGAAACTCATAAGTAGCAGACATAAGCCCCAGTAGCCAAACAATGGAACGAATAAGTAAGAAATCCACTAGTGCTCTTCAGGCTGAAACACTACCAGGAGAGCTTCCAACTAAGAATTGAGCTAGTGTCTCGGAGAACCAAACTCAGCAGCAGAAGAGAAGAATCAGTAGTGACTTGGCCCTGTTTCGTTCTTTCTCTTGTTGATCTCATTCTATCAGTAGTAGTCGGATTCCCTATTATAAGTATAAGAAAAAGGATCGGTAGCGCTGTTTATAGTTGAGTCAGCACTAGTTCAATTCCCTATACTAGTAGTTCAAAGCTTATACTCACTAACCATGTCCTGTATCCCAAGTCCAATTCTGATTATCATGTTAGTTGCACAGTGTTCTGTATGCGCTAGGCCGTACCCTAACTCTTTTGTTCCTTGGCTCAGTGGTTCTTCCCGGCAGTCATTGCATTCTTTCTATTAGTAGCTGCAGCCTTGTTATCGATACGTGGATTCCCCGTTTCTAAGTATCAATATGGTTAGTATTGGTCACATTCCTTGCTCCGGTCTGAGCCATAGCCTTGTTAGCCCTTGTTCGATTCCCGGTTGTGAGCTATATAGTATTGTTTACAGTGGTTTCATTCCAATAGTAGTAAGTAAGAGTCTTGTTAGCGATGGTTTGATCCCTTATCTACAGTCAAAGCCTTATTACTTCTTTGTTTGAGTCGTTAGGCAGTGTTGTTGTCTTATCTTATAAGTAGGAGTTTCAGTCACCAAGTAACTACTAATGTTACGCACCAAGCAACGGGATGAGCTACGTAGTAGCGAATGAAAAAGCGAGACGGCCAAGACACGGATAGACAAGACATGGATGGGTGTGGGCCTTGTTTCATTCTTTATTAGTTGACCTTATATTAAGTCACTAGATGGAGAGTGCTTTCCGAGTCAGTGATCTCAGAGTGCTTTCCGAGTCAGTGATCTCAGAGTGCTTTCCGAGTCAGTGATCTCTAGGAGGTCGGGTCGGGGGTATAGTGGAGAATTGCCTGGTACCGAGTATAGTAGAGAATTGCCTGTTCCAGGGCGAGGTAAAGTATCAAGTGAAGTGATTGCCCAAACTAGTAGTATAGTAGTCCAGTGATAGGATCGGAGAGAGCTCCTTTAGCATCACATTTGTAGTGACTTGGCTCATAGCCATTGGGTCGGTAGCTTGGCGGGAATTGGACTAGAGAGCATCCAATCTAACCTCTGATTCTGTTTCTCACCTTGGTAGGTTGTTTAGTAACCTTCTTATATTATACCCTAGAGTAGCTAATTATTCTGTTTCCTCCGTTCAAGGTAATAAGAGTAAGATAAGGATTCCATTCCTGTTGAAAGAGCTGGATCAGATGAATAAGATGGAAAGGCCACTCAAGCTCAAGAATCAGCAGTGCAGGTAGGGGATTTTCGAGTTTCTATTCCTAGAGCTGAAGCAAAGGGTGTTTGGTATATGGAGAGAGTAAGGAGTGAGTGGAGTTCGGATAGCCCAGGAAGTATGGAGAGCAGGAGTTGATAAGTGAGTTCGGGAGTAAGGAGATTCATCTTAAACAGGAGTGGAGGCGGATTCTCTCTCTTCTCTGGTCTCTAAGCTCCCTTCCCGAATTATATCTTAGGCCTGAGTTAAGGTATTCCATTCCATACTTTTACCGTAGCTTCTCTCTTTCTCCACTTTCTCCTTAATAAGATCAATAATAATAATAGTATGGAAATAGTAGTGATCAGAGCCCAACTAATCTCTCTTTGTTTTTCATTGACTTAAGCTATTCTTACGGTGTTAAGTAAACTCTTCTCTTTAGAAAGAAACTACTCGCTTTCCCCCCCAAAGGGTTGATCCACAGCAAACCAATGGAAATACCCCTGAGAATAGAAATAGTGGACAAAGAACCGGGACGAAGACACTTTGGAATCCATAAGGCCCTTGGTTTACTCACTTCAATAAGATTCATACCTAGTCGACATCGAGGTGCCAAACCCTTATCAATCTCCGGGTTGGTACAGGTGTCTGAGGGCAAGGTAAGGTTAGACGGTCAGACCCCCTTTACGGCTAACAAAAGAAAGATCATAAAGGGCGGGCACTCTCGCCTCGGAGGGATGAAATAATTATCCTAGAATCACCTATAACACCAGCTTTTCCTTTGCCCTAGCCCCGCCAGTGATCAATTGGAAGCGCGCGATGTGTAGGATTAGGGGGAGTCGGAAAAGTTGTAGTAGTAAGAAAAGTCGTCGGAGTAGTCGGTTCTTCCATTCAAAGCAAGGCGGGAGGATCTCTCTCAATAAAGGAATTAGTGGATGGATTGAATACCAATGCTAGAATTGGATACACATAAAATGGGTTTAGAGGGACCCTCATATCAAAAGAATACATAATCGACTATAGGCACCCTTTCCCTATAACTGAAAGGCAGCCCAATATACTGTTCAGAGAAGCAAGCACTATAAGTATACAATACGATACAGTGAAAGATAAGCACTATAATATACAATACGATGGATGAACTTCAGCCTTAACTAAAGCCAGGGGCACCCTTATAACTGGTCAAAGGTTAGCGGAACTCAAAAATAGGACAAGGCTTTCGTGCTAGTAGGAGTAAGATGCCTCTTTGGATTAAGGTATCCGGTCGGTGGCCTTAGTGACGCTCGCCGCATTGAGGTATCTGGTAGACGTTCCCCTAGTGACGCTCGCCGCTACTTTAGTCAAGCTGTTGAACTCGTGCTTTTGATAGGAAGTTGTTCTTCTGTGAAACTCTGACTTTTGTTGATAGGAAGTGATTCTTCTAAAGATATTCCTCTTGTGGTTATGATTTCAAATACATACCAGACCTTCCTTCTATAGGGTTAAGACTACCAGCCAATGATGGACCTGGGCCTAAGGAAGTTCTTACAATTCCAGTTTGGTAGTTGCTGCACCTCTTTCAAAGCCTCTTACTCGTCCTCAGTGAAAAAGAATTCTTTCAGATCTTTTAATAAGCTTGGCGGATAAGAGTAATTGGGAATCCTATTCTAACCCTATAAGCGAAAAGCAAGCTGTAAAGGCAGCCCTTCTTGTTTGATCAGGTCTTTGAATACGAGAAATGCCGTCGCCTACTTGCTGAAAAAGGACATTAGCCCGCTTTTGACCTTATAAGTGGGGCCACTAGCGACTTCCTTAGATTTCCTATTCGTTCTAAAGGCTTTTATGCCGAATTGCTATTAATAGAGTATAGTTCCTCGAACCGCATTTGAAGAAATTGTACTCCTTTTAATCATTAACCGTGTATAGCTGTGCTCCACTTTGGAGTGCAAAGAATATAGCCTCGAATCAAATAACAGAGAAGAGTTTCCGCTGGGCTAGGACGGACACCAATGTCCTAATAGTAAAGCAAAGGCAAAAAGAAGGCAAAGAAGATAAGGCAAGACACTGTAACCTGCTCTTACAATAAAATCAGTCATCTCAAGCCCCGGGAGAAGACGAGAAGGCATAGATCTCTATTTATTTCCCTATCGATAAAGAATTATGGATAGAAAGAGAAGTTGTTGGAGTAGTGAGTGTGCTTATTTGCGAAGAGATTCAATGTCGCCCTTTCGTCCCCCTTTCCTCTTGCCCCTTTAGTCGGTCCTCTCTTATCATTAAGGCAAAGGCTTCAATAGCTTCATCGCCTTGCAGGTTTACCCTTAATGCCTTGCTTTCAGGTTGACCCTTAATAGTGAAAGGGAATAAAGCGCTTATTTCTTCGATCTAATAAAGATAAGTCAGCTGTGTTCTTACTAAATGGAAATTCTAGAATCAGGTAAAACTTCTTATATGGGAATTCTAGTTTCGAGTTTGGTTACTATCTTTCTATAATGGGTGTCCTAAATTCCTTTCTATGATGGGTGTCCGTCATTCGATTATTTAGTTTAAGAGAGAGGCGCAAGTATGACTTTAAGATAGAGGCTTTATTACACAAGCACCGTTATCTACTACAGCGAAATGACTTCAAATGGAATGCTCGGAGGTTCTGGAATTTGGCTTCAATGAAGGGAATGTTATGGAATTTGGCTTCAATTCATATGTTCAACTCATCAAATAGCTAATAAAGAGAGAGTATATACCTTCGATTCTAGTTTCAGAAAGAATAGCTTGACTAACCTAACAGGAAAATAGAAGAAATTGACTAACCTAACAGGAAACAAACTAGAAGAATATGAAAAAGTAACCACATATGCATGGAGTCAGAAAGCGGCTTATTAAAGTCACCAGGACTTGCTCATAACGGGAACAGCCCTGCCGCTCTTCTGTTCCTCTGCACTAAGTAATAAAACAGTCAATATTCTTGTTTGCAATTCAATCAGAAGGAAAAGGGTTGCTTCGGTGCAAGACTCCGGACTTACGCTTACTTCGGGGTGCATATATGATTTTTCACTAAATTCTCTGATTTGGACTTTCCGGGGTGGACACCCATCTGCTTTTGAACTCAATGCTGTTATGCCTCGATATACCCCATTGCACCTGCCCTTGGGGTGGGCACCCATCTGCTTTTGAACTCAATGCTGTTATGCCTCGATATACCATTGGCTAATTATTCTATCTCGATACCTCATTGGCTAATTATTCTCTGTAGTTCACATTCCGCGTGTTGCAATAAGTTCATAAGTATCCAACTTCAATAAGTAAGGACAGGTCGAGTCTCTTTTCTTTTCTGATACAAACTTACCGCAATTAGCCCCTTTGATGAATATAGTAGTAGTTACCGTAAATCCCCCTTAGTTAGGTGTTTCAGGCCTTTTGTGCACTCTTTCATTCTAGCTACCCTTGCTCTCAGGCTGTGATGCACCAGTATAAGTCTGTAACTCCCTAGTTGGATTCTTGTTGTTAGTGCCACTAGTTTGATTCTGATCTAGTCCATAGCGGAATCGGTCTTGTTGGTACTGCTTTCAGGCTTGGACTCCTGAGTTGAAGTCTTAAGCATCAGTATCAGTCTGGGTAACACTGGTTTCACTCTATGCCTTAGTAGCTCCATTCCCTAGCTACATAGCTGCAGGCTTGGAAACAGTGGTTAAAGCCTCGGGTTCACTGGGTTGATTCACCAAGGAACTACTAATGACCGCCAAGGAACTGCACCAAGGCACGGATAGACAAGCAACGGGACAAACAACTACTAATGTTGTGCGGCAGGGCTGCTTCCGGCCAAGTAACTACTAGACAAACAACGGATAGACAAGCAACGGCGCAAGCCGTTGTACGGCAGCAACAATAGTATGTTATAACGCAGTTATAACAATTCCTGTGTTCGCCAAGCCGATCGCCAAGACACTACTAATGACCAAGCAACGGCGAAAGACGTTGTGCGGTAGGAGCCTGAGCTAAGCGGCAGCGAGTTAAAACGGTAGGAGTTGAGCTAAATGTCAGCGAGTTATAATAGCGGTAGCGAGCTCAAAGGGCGGCAGCGCCAAGCAACTACTAATGTTGCGCGGCAGGGCCGCTAGAGTTCCCAGTTATAACGAAGTTATAACAGTTCCTTTGTTCGTGTGCCGCGGTAGTGAGCTAAACGGTAGCGAGTTAAAGACTCCCCGGTTTGGTTCTTTGATTCCCTGGGTGAAGTCTTTGATGCACTAGGTTAAGCCTTGGATTGCTTAGTTGCATTCTGATCTAACCGCCTAGTGTTCAATTCTGTAACTCCTACTTTCCTACTTGCCTACTTCTTAGGTTCATTCTGACTTTCCACTAAACCTCTCCTCTTGAAACTGCCAAGCGTATACTTAGTGCTTAGTTGGAGGCTTGTCTCCTTTATGACCAAGTCCTGTGTTCGGGAGCTGGGGCAGGATACACTTACTACTGACAAGGTTTATATCGCTACTAACAAGAAAGAAGTCTCCTATTGGATCAAACGAAATAACTAACTCCTCCCATACTGACTTGGTTTCTGCAGCTACTGATCCATATCTTTGCTCTACTGCCTACTAGTCCACCTCCCCTTACTTGTATTCCCTATTGAATCTGTTAGCCTGCTCTGCCTTACGCTAATTCTACAGCAATTGATCTGGAACCCTGCTCCACTAGCGGAAATTCTATGACTACTGACTCGGATCCTGTCACCAATACCGATAAGAACCAACCTCCAAAGTCGGGGAAATAGGAAAGAAACTACTAGTGTCGGGAATTGAGCAAGTGCACAAACACAAATGTCAGAATAAAGACACAGAATCCATTTTGGATTTGTTATTGCCGCTTCTGCCTTTGACGATAACTCGGAACTACACCTTTCTCTACTATATACCGGGTCGAACTACTGCCTACATGGATGGAACCAATAACGATAAGACTTGAACTCAACACTAGGGGATCCGACTACCGCTTCTCGGCATTAAGCTTATAATCCTGAAGTGAACTGGTGCTTCTCATATTTATACTTGGCACAGGGAATCCAAACACAGATAAAAGGAATGCCCCTACGACTAACAAAGTCACAAGGTTCGAACTCATACTAAAAAGAATCCAACAAGAACACGGGAACTCAGCTACTACGATGAGACCTTAACTCACAGCTAGGAATCGGGCTAGTAAAGGTAAAACGGACACCCGAAACTGGGAATACGAACACCAGTAACAGGAATTGGCTAATACCTAATCAGACCACAGGCCAAGGAAGCACTAACTAGGAGCCCGCTCTTCTTTGCTTTGAAACGGATATCTCTAATGACAAGAATGGGCCAAGCAACTCCTTAATTGGAATTGGACTCTCGAGCATCTAATCTAACCTCTGATGTAGTTAAGTGCTATCTTATAATAAGCTAATAATTGGAATTCAAGCCGGGCCCGGGTTTTGATGAGTGACTGGGTTGGTTCAGAGCAAGTAGGCGAGAAAGAGAGCCCTTAGGGCAGGAAAGAATCTAGTCATCAATAAGAGAGGTGAGTGAGTCATCGATAAGAGAGGTGAGTGAGTCATCGATAAGAGAGGTGGTTAGGCGCGGGAGACAATAAGGCTTAACCGCATAGGTGGGCAAGGGCTGCAGTTCCTAAGAATTAGCCCGGTTAGCTGGATATTGTATGGGTCACTAACCTATGGCTCCGTCCTTTCATAATGGAGTTATATACTTCCTAGGTCCCTTCCACATACTAACTAAAGTCTCTATTTGATATCTGCCAAGCAACCACTACGGTCAAGGAGATAGGCCCTTCTAGTAAGTTGCAGAATAAGAAAGTTGAGTTTGAGTTTCATCTGTTTCAGCTGCAATGATAGTTCTTGGCTTAGAGGCTCTTTCGAGTGTTTGTAACCTAGAATTGCCTGATAGTCCCGCTTATGCTCTTCCCGCTTACGCTCTCAGTACTTCCGGGTGTGTTCGTTCCTTCGAGTGGTGTCTACGAGGTAGGTTCTTTGCGTGACCTACTTGCCTTTGGTGTGAACTATAAGTAATAAGACCTCTGCAAACTAGAAAATGTTACCTGATTGCCTCTGCAAACTAGAAGTTACCTGATTGCCTGAACTTTGATTATTGCCTTCTTCCGCGTGTTGTCCTTCATACTAGTTTTCCAGTTCTATAGTGAAGAAGCAGTTGAAACATCTGAAACTGTATCAAGAGAAAGAAGCTGTTTTAGTAGAAGTAAAAGGAGGTGATCGTGTTGTAGTAACAGAATCCGCAGTCAAATCCGCAGGAACAGGTCGCTCTCGCTTTGTCGGTTCAGAAAGGAAAGTGTCTTTGGGTGCTTGAGAAGGAAGACCAGAATAAAGATAAAGGCAAGAAGTGGAGTTAGATTAGAGAGTAGTTACCGACACCGACCACTACAAGGGTTTACAGCCCGCTCCTTGTACTGAAGTCGAGTTCCCGTTCGATAGGCAAACATGTATTTTGCTTATTGTTGTTTCGGGGTGCCCATATTTCGCTTAGGTCAGTTGTCATAGCTTGGCCCCCGCATCTCTACCTTCTGTAACAACCGAGTCTGGCTATCTTCCTGAGACTAGTGTCCTGACTTATTACTTAGGGTATTCCTCTAGCAGCGGCTACTCTCACAGCGGTTACGAAGACAGCAACGGTCCAACAAGGAGCACAAGAGAATAGCTCTTAGTCATCCAGGTTACTTGAAAAGAAAGAGTCAATAGAGAAATCCAGAAAGCAGTCAGTATGGAAGGAGGGCTTAGGGCATTAGCACTCGACTGATAGGGATAGGGACAACTCCAAGTTTCCGGGACCACAACTAAGCCTTTTGTCGAGCCTGTTTACTTACTCTGATTCTTCCCCGGCAGTTGTCAATGCGCTTTTCAGAGTTTTCCCTCGGCTCACTCCCGCTCGGGAATTGGAAAGTCCTATGTTTCTCCAGCGGTAAGTCAATAAGTAATAAATAAGCTGTATCTTTACTTCGCGCTAGTTTATTACCAATTGATTCTATATATGCACTAAATAACACGTACCCGAGGCAAAGAATAGAGTTTAGGCGCAGGTTTTCGCTTTATATGGTTGTTCGGTTTCAAGTGTTCTTTACATTAGCATAGTTTCTAAAGAGGCATAGGTTAGGTTCAAAAAGTACCAGGAGTCAGCAGTAAGGTAAGGCTGTGTTCAAGAATAGGGAGATAAATCATTCTTGACGCGGCGCTAACGGGAGTTTGCCGACGAAAGACGCTGTGCTTACGTGAGCTCCAGACTACAGCTAATGGGAGTTTCTAAGTCATCATAATAAGTATAGGCTTCAATTCATTTGAAGGAGACAGTAGCAGAGTGGAAATATTACCATAAGAGTAGTTGAACAGAGGCATATAGCTTAAACGGCGAGAACTCTCCTTACGACACTACACGCGTAGAATTCCATTTCTATATTATTTATTTGATTATCTATTATTAGATCTTTGATTCTCTTGTATTTCTCTATTTTCTCTTTAGCGCGGAGGGAACAAGCTTATCCACTTATAGTTCCCGAGTCAATACTTTCTTATTGAGCACATGCTTATTGAGCCCATCGTATAGATTGTTGTTACCTAAATATTCCTATGATTCAATAATGACTTATTCCATAGGAGACCCCTACTATCTTTCCACTCGTATACTTGGATTTCAAAACCATACTTTCCCCTTGGTGAACCAGACACTCGAACTCTCCTTGTTTACTATGATATAAGGGCCACTTGTTTCTTGCTATGAAGCTTAAGCAGTAAAAGATTGGAATTGAGTCTCTCGAGCACCCGAACTGACTCCACTTGTGGAACTGCCCACTAGCTACAACCCTGCTTTCCGCTCTAGAAAGAGAGCCTTTAGCGTCATACTGAGATTCTGTCTTTCCCACTCACTCTTTCCACTTAAGCGCTTAACCGATGCAACAAAGCACTTGCCTCAAACTTCAGTAGACATAGCGACCCTTATTCTTATAGTGCTAAGAGCTATCCTTATTCTTATAGTGCTAAGATAGGAATTGCACCTTTCGAGCGGCTAGTATATAAGGTAGAGGCAAAGTTCCAAAAGTTGATACTTCGCAAAAAAGTGGATACTTCGTCGTTGCTTCCGCTTGTTCTCTTGTGTAACTCCTAAGAAAACTGGAACAAGAAAGTAGATAACTGACATAAACATGAAATCAAAGAGCTTTCAAAGGCCCTCTTACTGCTCTGCTTACTCTGCTCTAGCTAACCTTACAGCGAAACTATTATAAGCTAATGCGTGAGGGCGAAAGAGAAGAAGGAGTCAAATGGGTAATATTCAAAAGAGAGTGTTGGGGGTGCCTCCGAACCGAGCTCTCTAATGTTTTTGTTAGGCCTAGGACTGCCTTCTCCAGGTTCCAGAGCAAGGTCAAAGGTCAAGTTTAGGCTCAAGTAAAAGAAAGAGAGGAAGGAGATAAGCCGTCATGTCATGTTCCAGCCCTTTCCTTAATCTTCTATATTTGTGGAACCAGCCAACTATTGATTGACTGATTGAGTTCCCCCGGCCGATAACCTAACTGAAGCAATAAGTAAGTAAATGAAATGGGACGAAGAGCGGGCCCACTTACTGCAAAGGTCACATGAACAAAGTCAGGAAAGGGATCTCCATACAATAGAATCCACTTATGCTATTCCCCCATAGCTAGAAGATACTTATTCCTATTTATGCAGTCTCGCCCGCTTCTTTCATCCTGACTTTCTAAGAGTTGAGTTTAGGGTATTCCATAAGAACGGAGTTTGAGTATTGTCAGGCCCCAGGCCAAAAGGAATAAGCTGTATCATCAAAAGAAGTAGATGAAAAGTCATAAAAAGGGGTTGGGCAAAGAGGACTATAGGCATAAAATGCATTCATTGGACCATTTATTAGTTTCTCAATGATCTATTTTCCATTAGCAGAGTTACGGATGGGTAAAATTATGAGAAATCTGGGTTCTTTAGCGCCCTAACAGTAGTACAAGAGTGACAGCCGGGATAGTGAGAATGGTATACCCGAGTAGCCGATCCAACCTTATAGGCATTTCAAGCAGTTCTGTTTGTTCCGTGCCATAAGTGAGATTTGAGGCCCAAAGTATTAGGCTTTGAGACATGGATATAAGATTGGAATGCTGCGCCAGGTAGTAAGGCTCAGATCAAGGCAAGGGCGGACTCAATCTACTAATACAGATCTGAGGTCGGCAGCGAGAGACTTGACTTTAAGTCGGTAGAGGTAGACTAATGGGCAGGAAATGCATTCCAATAGGAGTGGGCGCCGGTGAGTATACTGTATCTGCATTTCGAGTTCAACTCTTAAGGGCTATAGTTTGATTCTTGTCAACCTAAGTACTAGTTTGACCGTTACAAGGAGTAAAGCCTGGGAAGTACTAGTTCCATTCTGATTCTGCAACTCCAAGGCTTAACTCACTGCTAACAAGCCTTCAACTGGTGCCGGGTCCTGTGTGAACCTGTATTTTCTTCTTTGACTTACTGGTCATATACTATTTGCTATCAAAAAAGACGGGAAAACGCAAATTGGCCATTCCATTTTCTGGGTTCAGGAAGGGCCAAGACACGTATAATGTGTCGCGGCAGGAGTTCTTCTATTTGCTATGAAAAAAGACGGGAAAACGCCAAGATCAGATTTGGAATTGGGCCTTTAGGAGGCAAAACACCGATGCTACCTTTTTTACCGGGAAAACGCAAAGATAAGATTTACAATTGATCGACTCTGCCGCTACACTCTAGTAGTTGCTTGGCCCGATGTCACTTGCTAGGTATTATCAGACTGGCTCTTTTGGGTGAAGGCTCGCTACCGCACAACATGAGTAGTTGCTTGGCCCTTTTCTGTAGACGTTAGGAAGGGAAATAGTAGGGATAATTCTATTTCTTCTTAATATAGGAAACCAATACACCTAAGAACCAAACACTGCACAAACTGCTTGTCTACCGATTGCCTGAAGTCAGTTACGAGGGTAGTTGCTGAAGTCTGTTAACTAGACCACAGAGTAAGCCTACCGATTGCCCGCATCCATAAGTAGCTATAGGCTAAGAGTAAGCCCACCGATTGCCCTCTTTCCCACCGATTCCCTGCAGCTGGAGTGACAGGCTGATGCAGTGTACTACTATGCTAGGTAGTAGTTACAGGCTATCCGACCCGAGGCAAAGACTTGAGCCAGTGAATCCAAGCCTTAACCCCACTTTCTCACTTTCACAGGGGCAGCACCAACACCCGAAACAAGACTGGAAACAGCTTCTCCTCTGTCTTCAAATAGAGATTCGACAGGACTACTACCCTTACTTTAGACAACAACCGAAACAAGAACCAGAGCAGTACTGGCACCCGACCCGACTTCTATACTGCACTGCCTCTTTGAACTCTTGCTTGACTCTCTCTCCTCTGGACTAGCTTGCCCATCTCAACTCTGTCAACTAAGTCAGTAATCCAATACCCGACCCGACCTCTTACCTAAGCTAAGTCAACTATACCTCTGATCTTGCTCTTGAAACTAACCACTCCTCTTCTCTTGCTCCGATAACTATGGCAACAACTACGGATTCTACTACTCTGCTACTAGTTGGCACAATCACTCCCCTTTCTTGACTTCCCCGACCCGACCTCTCATAACCATACTTGATAACTGGAACTAGAGACTTTACTGCCTCTTTAACAGCACCACTTGGCCGACCTCTCCTCTTAAGTCACTTCTTTTCTTGTCTTCCCCGAACCAACATTTTAGCACCAGACCCGAACTAACTCATGTATCTGCTCTAAAAGCTTCCCTTGCGGACCCAACAAATACAGATGCAACAAAGGATTATTACTCTCACTCTTACAGGACTCGAACACAAGACTTGGTTATATCTAGTTATACTATTTCATGGCTGCCGCCCAACGTCTTACGCCGTTGCTTGGCCCAATAAGAATCACTGACCTAGCTCGCACCTCGCAACAAAGCAAGTACTTTACCTCGTATCAAACCTAGTATCAAAGGCATCGCAGGCAGCTGACGCTGCCCTCTTCTCTTCTTAACCCGAAACAAGACTGGAAGACTCAACTAGGGATTCCACCACTGGGGATGCAACTAGAGCAGAACTGGCCTCTCTTTCTGCCCTATTATTAATGCTTCGAATCAAATGGAGCAGAATACAGATGAGAGGCAGCCCTTCCTTACATTAAGGACAGAGGCGGAGGTGCCGAGTTTCTACTTCTTTGATAATTCTAACTCAACGACAAACGCTTACTTCTTCGGGCAATAAGAATTACTATCCAATTTTCCTGGGCCTACCCACTGGTCTAACTGTTGTTTCAAGGTTCGGCTTTGAAGCTCTTTGTACAGAATGTGAAATTGGAGTGATCAAGTCTGTAACAAGCGGGTAGGCAAATTCCCTTCAAGTGGAGGTTGGGGCAGAATATCTATCTTACTAGCAAGGAAGCTCCCTAACGCACTTTGACCTAATGTAAGCTTAGAAGTGGGAAATAAAGGAAGTGACATTTGAGTTGAAAGAGCAAGAGCCGAACGACTATATCTGTCCTGTCCCACTTATATATCTGCAGCCTATCCTCTGGCTACAATGAATTGAACCCGGCTCTTATCGGCAACTATTAACTGTTTTCGGCCTCTCCTTCTGACTCAAAAGCTTCCCTTGAAGGTTCCCTTGACTCTCTATCCTCTGGTCTGGCTTTTAACTACTCTACTACACCTATAGCAACTAATCAAGTTAGGGCTCTGACCTATGGCTACTATTACAGATGCCACTGGGGATGCAACTAATTCCATTAAGTCTACCGGAGCTACTGATGAAACTAGACTTGAAGAAGAAGCACCAAAAGAAACCAGACTTTGAGCACTTAGCGCTTCAGCTGTAACCAAAAGAAACCAGACTTTGAGCACTTAGCGCTTCCGCTGTAGAGATGGATTCGGCTTCTGCTGTATCTGCATAAGATTCCACTCGAACAGGAAAACAAGTATGAAGTATAACACGGGCGTCAAAAGCACTCCCTCGCGCAGGAGAAGGAATAGATTATGACCCGGAACTGCTTGCTTACAACACGGAACTTCTTGAAACATCTTAATGGAATCTTTCTCTTTCGCATACCATATATAAAAGGAATGTCACAGCTCTTTAACTCAGTTAACACTTTGCTCGCTAACTAGCATCAACTAAGGACTCAATGAATTCTCAATCTTTACCGATGCAACAAGAACAGGCAATTCTTAGGCTACATCTCAAGTACCTTAGGCTACAACATCTCCAGCACCAACATGAGAATCATAATGGAATCTTTCGTATCGAGCACCAAGTAAAGTATAGAACTAAGTATGGATACAGCATCTCTTTTGAATGGAACCGCTTAACCTCCTCTTGAGGCGCCAACCCACCTCTCCTCTTTATTAAGGATTCTCCCTTACTCTTTCTACTTGGCCCTGACTTGAATTCTCTCACTACTTGCTTTGATTCTTGCACTCCCAGCCTCGATGCCTACGCTCCTGTTTGAGTATTCCCTTACATACTTTTAGCCTTACTTGACTTTATCTTATTCTTTGACTCCTTATCCGAAGTATACAGTTGACCTACTACTCTCCTACAACTACGATTCTTCTACTCTTTGTTTTAACCCTAGGACTAGTGCTTCTAATCCTTCCTTCGCTAACTATCAATTGAACCCACTGATAACAAGGCAACAACTCATAAGTCATAATGTCCTCGGTGCCTAACAAGACTATAGCCCATAATACTTACTTAAATCACCGATCAAAAGATTGGAACACCGCCTAACAGACTACAATGCTTCCTGCGTACTTAGGCTTCTAATCATTAAGCTGGGGACTCCGCCTTTTTCTCCTATCTATCTATGAGCCAGCACTTCCTATTAGTTTCGCTTTACTTGCTTTTATTCTCTCTTTTCAAATTCGAATATGGATGATTCTTTTCACTACATAGCATCAGCTTACTGAGAAGCATGGTATCCTATCAAACAATAGGACATAATAGGTAGTCTGTATAAAGAGACTGGCCCAGGAGCCCGCCTACGACATTAGAATGAAAATACTCACTATCAGAATAGAACTCGGCAAGCTAAGCCTTAATTTCACTCACTAGTCGCCCAAGCCAACTCCCTTTTTTCCTTTAGCCGAGCCGAGTAAACATTCCAATGGCACTGAGAAGCTGGACTCTGCCCCAACCTCTGAAGTTTCTACCTTATCTAACTAACCAACTAGATCTAACACTTCGTACTCTGACTCTTACTTAATAGTTTAGGGGTTGGTAAGGGGACTTACACTGTAAAAAACATTCCAACAAGAAAAATCTCTAATATAGGATTACAGATGAACCAAGGCATTATTACTCAAACTCTACCTTCCACTTATGCTCATATAACTCTGGCTAATGATTCTCTGTAGCGCATTCCTTTAATTACTAGTTACATTCTGACTGAATAGCCTTATACTTACTATATGAATTCACCAAGCAACGACTAAACAAGCAACGAATAGACAAGTAACTACAAATAGGCAAGCAGACAAACAGTGAACTAGGTCAATTCTTCCGAAGTATACCTATCACTACTCCTATTACCAATTCTCTGATATGACTTAACTGACCTATTCTTCCCTATAACCAGAAACCTGCATTTACTACTTATTCACTGGACTACTACTTGGCCTCACTTTAGAACTGGAACTGACCTATCACTTGAATTTCCTAACACTGGTCCGGATCCTGTAGTAGTTAAGGGATGAGGCTTGCTCCTCTGCGCTTCTGTTTCTTCTGCGGAAAGCACTGTTAGCGCCAAGTCCTGTATTGTAGGGAATGCTCTTTACTGTGTCGGTAAGGTTTCAAGGGTAAATAAACTTGTCGTAGCGAACGTTCTTGTCTAGTTAATCTCTATCCACTAGATCCACTATAATAGGGTAATAAGTCTAGGTATAGTCTCAAGAGAGAGTTTAAGGTGTTTGGCTAAAGTTCCAGTGATAAAGAGAGAAAGACACAAATAAGGTATACCTCATGAAGTTGAAATTAAGAACTGTTGCTTTAAGGTAAAGGTTATACAAGGGTCTATGTTCTTAGGCGAAAATGAATTTATACAACCAATAGGGGGTAAGATAGAGAGGCAGTAAAGCTGGGCTCCTCAATTCATTCTGATTTTATATATATATGAGATAGGCCTTAGGGCTCCTCAATTCATTCTGATTTTATATGAGATAGGCCTTATAGATATTATTTGATTCCTTTGCGCAACACAAGACGAACAAGCTTAGGTGCTAAGAGAATAGGTTGGTACTAAGACTCTATAGGCAGACGTAGTTGCGAGTAGCTTGGCCTCAGTACTCTAGTTACAAATCTCTACGTAGCTTGGCTGTCTCTTTGCTCATTGAACTGTCAACAACTCTCCCTGATGCTGTCTCTTTGCTCATTGAACTGTCAACAACTCTCCCTGATGCCACTAAGTCTGGGTCTTGACTTTAACTGTATGAAGAATTAAGGGAATCCTTATTTACCCTATATTGCCTACAGGGCAGTGTTGCTTGTCTGGTTTCCCCAGTTAATCTCATCTACCTTTTCTCTTCTACCTTAGTTAATCTCATCTACCTTTTCTCTTCTACCTTCTTTATCTAAGGCAACTCTACTTCTCCTCTTGCTCCAATTCATTTAACCCTTAAGAATGGTTCACGGATTCTTCTCTTGGAGACTTCACTCGCACTCAATCATTTGAATCTTATCTTTCGTGGTCAACTCGCCTTGTTTCATTCTAATTGTAAACTTCCCTAAGCAAGACTCTATCACTTGCACCCTTGGTACTACTGAATTGGAATCTAGCTCTAGCTGCGCCCGCCCTTGCTCTAATCCCTAAGGTTAGTTCTACCTATTCTTCTCTATAGGATTCAAGTAAAGCATCCAAACAATACTTTCAAACAATAACAGGACTACCGGGCAATTCAATAAGTGTCATCCACTATTGGCCTGGCCTCTACTTCGAACTGGATTGAAATCAAGAAAGTAGAGCAATAGGCAGACTGCTCGAGGAAGAAATCCATCCAATGTTGCTAATGTTGCTAGGGGAATAAAACGACTGTTGCTAAGGTTAGCTAAGGTTATATCCCTTATATGACCAGAAAAGCCGCACCTTCTCTTTTTCTTCCCTAAACGAGCATCTTCTCTAGCCTAAGCTTCCTATTACTTTCAAATTCATTGAATCCTTCGTATCGAGCACTTCCTGTACTTGGTACCTAACCCAGTAAATATACAGCTTCCTTTGCCTCAACTTACAATAAGGGCCTCTCTTTATTGGGGTGACTTCAATTGCCCAACTATTCACTATTGAAATTAGTATTAGTTTACAGGGGTATACATATAAGAATTCCATAGGTATACAGATAAGAATATAAGGTATGGGATCCGATCTCTTAATTACTATAGGACTATAGGAGTTTATGATCTACCTGTGGCTTCAGAAGGGCAGGGGACAGGGTAAGTTCCATTGGTAAAGCGGGAAACCAACCACTGCATACCTCTTAGATTGGATGAAGCCTATGAATGAAACTAGATGATTGCCCTAGCTCGGTCAAGGGTTGCAAGCGCTAAGGGATCTAAGTTGTCAGAGGATGAAGGCGAAAGACTAAGTGCAGCATAAAGTAAGTCAACTGCTGAAGTCAAGTAGACAGCTCCAGTTAGAGTTTCATCCGTTGTAGGTAGTAGCGACCTGGCCAGTTCCTGTGAGAAAGTAGGGTTCAGGTTACAAGTGCTTTGTTCCGGCCTTTCATCACTTACGGAGTTTAGAAGTGAGTTTACTTCGAGTGTTGTTGGCGATAAGTCTATTTCTTTCTATTCGAGTGGAAGTTTCCGTTTAAGTATAATTTGACTGACACACATATAGAGGAAAGTCTTTGTAACAAAAGGTATGGGTAAGGTAGCTTTCAGATCCAAGTCGTCGTCAAATAGTTGCGGGAAGGGCAAAGCTTAGTCTCATGTTGCGCTAAGGAGCCCCCCGCCCTCGGTCGACAAAGAATCTCTTCCCTCTTAGAAGCTATAAGTCCTTCTTGTCTTTCTGCAAGATCCAGATTGGAAGCGCTACTAAGTGGTCCAACCCCAAGCATTTCAAAGGCGTGACGTTTGAGTTGTTGGTTCTTTAAATACATTTGAGCTTAGAAAGAGAGACCTGTTCCCCGTAACTCTTATTCAATCTCAATCATCTATTATATAAGTGCTATACCTAACCTAACTGCGAAACTCTATTGACTGCTTCCTGCGAGAATGGAATGAAACTGCAAAAGGGTGAACTACCGTTAGCTTACTTCTTCGGGCAATATTCTCTGATCTTATATGATCTTCTGCGCACTTTAGGGTATTTGTGCCCGACTTAGTGTAATGGCGGTGAATTCGATACGGCGCTCGAGATAGATTCAATTAAATGGTGCAGTGTGTTGACATTCATTCCTACAACTTGGCTTTCGCTGTAAGATACCTTCTACTTTGCTTTCCACCCTTGCTTTCGGAGTTTAGAAGTCATCTGCTATTGCTAACATATAGTCGGAATTGCCTGGAGAGCTTGGTTACCCAGTTTACAGGTGTTGGCGACAATTCTCTTTTTCTCGCGAAAATAGATGGAATTTCATCTAGAATAATCCACTCAATATATTCGAATGACAGCTTACATTCTGGAAAGTGGATTGAAGCTTCTAATATGTGCACCTCAATAGTGGTATAAGAATGACTTGACTCCCCATTCGTAAAGAACATAGGAAAAGAAAGGGGCTATTAGGTTGACAACTAAAGTATTGAAAAAAGCTGATCGTTACGCTCCTCCTGATTGAATAAGTGAATAAGCGAATCCTTCCTTCTGTCTTTCTCTGTCTCACACTCAACTCACTACGGGACAGATACCTCATTTAGATAAAGGTGCTAAGAGCCTAGGAATCGATAACCATCAGGGTGCTAGCCTGGGAGGGAGTGCTAACGACTCCTTCTTCTAATAAAATAAGCCAACTAGTGGAAAACCACATAGGTAAGGGAAAGAAAACATAGTCATATGGGGCTCTATTTAGGTCTTATGCAAGCCAGATCTAGTCCTCTATACTCGTGACTTATCGTTGACAACTCCGCATCCCTCACACCTTTTTGAAGAAAGGGAAAGCAATAAGCAAGCTACCAGAAACTACCATAAGCACTAGTCAAGGTACGAGCACGTCCTCTCTCACGCACCACCCAGCAGTCTTGTCTTGTTTTCCCCGGTTGCTAAGAAGATCTAGCCTATACAGCCATTTCAGGAATCATTTTCTAGCTTAGGGCATACATACATATACATATAAGAAGGTGCTGGCGGTTCCAATTCTTATGAAAAACATATGAAACAGTGGATCATGACTCGGCAAGCAGCGGCATACCGGGTAAGAAAGCAGAAAGCGAGTCAAGTAAAGGCACGTAAGAAAGCAGAAAGCGAGTCAAGTAAAGGCACTCGATTCGCCGGGTTTAACGCAACGACCCTTATTCAAAAAGGTAGTAAACAAAAGGTTGGTGCTAACTCTGCCGCCCATTGCAAGAAGACGGGGTTAGCCTTTCTTTGACTGTCAAATCTCGGGAAAAGGAACGGAAATCCGTTTTCAAATGTCAATTCCCGGCCAAGTGACTACTACAAGCACCCTCCACTCCAGGCATCGCAGCTAACGCTGCCCTCGCTTCAACTTGTACACTCTTAACTGCTCTTAATGCTAGTATCAGTTTGAAAGGAAGAGACAAGCCCGGATCTGGTATTTCATGAAACTCGAAACTCCTAACTCTCAACTCCTAACTAAGGATGTAGTTACTATTTTCTACCTGTTAGTATTGATTGGTAAGAGGTAGTAGAGGAGCAATCAAGAGTTATGAAAAGGTATATTAGCCTGAGTTCAAAGGGACGAGGTTCAGTTTCAAGTATAGTTCTTGCCCCAACAGGTAGTCGAGTAGTCGCGCCCAGAATCAATACAAGTAGTAGAGTAGTCCAGAGTCAAGAGCCATAACAGTATGAGTTTTCAGAGGATACCCTTCCCTTTGATTTGGCCGACCTGACCTCTTCCGGACCTTTATAAAGCATCTGCGGAATCTGATCCTGAGCCAGCCAGTTCCTGCCCTGCGTCTGGTTATCTATCACTTGTATCCTCCCTTGCGTGCTTTCAGAATGGAATTGTTAACCTCTAGTATGGAAATAAGGAAGATTCCAAACTTATATACCAAGTGTTACTTATTTCTGAAGAGACTCTGGAATTGGACTCTCGAGCTCAATCCTCTTATTTTGATCCAGCTACATCTTATTCTCTGGTTTACAACTAAGGTAAAGCGTCAGTCACAGGCGGGTCTGGTATAGTCTCGTTGCTTGTCTACTTGGCCCGTCATTTCTGTGGCGTGGCTTCTTCACGTGTTTATGCCAATGATTCCTCTTTCACGGGAATAGTATTCTGCCTTAATCCAGCAGACACAGCAGATGTCCACTTCTAATGTAGCTACCTTTGCTCATCCAGGTAACATGACCTCTTTAATGTCTTCTGATTATCCACTTTCACACACCTACTTCTTTCTTATTTGCATCCACCTTATTATGTGGCTCTGAGAACTTATTCCTAGCACTTTCCTTTGGAAATTCAGAATGGTTGGTGCTCTGGGATACTTGTTGGGGTAGAGTTCAATCAATAATCTATTGTCCAATAGGAAGGAGGCTGCCTTAACTCCGGCATCAAGTGGGATAAATGAATCTATTGTGCCATTGTGTAAGAACAGTGCTTTTCCGTGCTTTTAGAAATGACTCTTTTGTAATCTTTTATGCTTCAAAACAGGAACAACAAGACCCGTAGGTTTCGCTTCTAAGAGCGGATACAGTCTCACCTTATGATGCCCCAAAGAGAAAAACCAAATCCAGGAGTAGTCCCAGTGAGGCAAGCAGCCAGCGAAGGATAGAGCGACGTATTAAGAGTTAGTTTTCATTGACCAGCGATCATAAAAGAAAGCAAAGGTAGGTAAGACCGAGCGCGCAGGAGGGGAATTGGTCGAATTGGATTTAAGATAACCCAAATTCGGAGTAATAGGGAAAGTACCAGTTGGACAGGAAGCACCCACCAGTGAAGCCATTGGCTAAGATCCTTCTGCTTTTCTTGCTTCTGCTTGAGTCTATTCTTTACCTTGTTATATACGATCTTGGTGTAGCTCGCTGGAATGAAATGGAAATAGAAACTCCAGTAATGTCACTTTAAGAAGAAGAACCACTTGAAGATTACTTTCGCACTGCTTACTCACTCCTTATTCCTGTCTCCTTGCCTATTAGCTTGGCTACTGGAATCTTTCTTTAAACGGAGCTCACCCCTTTTTCTATTGCATTAAGCAGCCGCCGAAAGAAAGTAGTCCCAATATCGGCTTTACTTAACTCCTTTCCGATCGCTGGGGCACTAATCTAGCAGTTTTGAGTATCTTTGGTATATGCGATCCTTCGCCACAGATCCCGACTCTAGATAATGGATTGGTCAACCCCTCGGCACAGAGAGCGTTTTCTAGTGTTTTTTCCAATGCAACCTGGGCTTCTATTAACCTAGATTGATTCCAACTTTTCTTTCATCCCGTTTTCAACCATACGGCCGATCACTAAGTTGCTGTCGGCGCTCTTCTCTTCATCAGAGAGCAACGGTTCTACAGAAGAGCAGCCTTAATAGGTTGGCAAGCAAAGATCGACACGGGAACAGAGCAGAAAGCAAGTAGACAGATAGGTTGTTTTCGATGCTTGAGAATCCGCTGTTCGCCTTTCTCTTGCGCTAGAGCCTGCCGGTATCAGGATAAAAGAAAGTATCGTGGGTCTCTCTGAAAGAAAAGAAGATGACCAATTGTTGATCCGAGAAGGAGGCAATCCCTAGCTGCACCTGCCCATCGGAGAGACAGAACTGGAGATGCTAGAATGAGTATTTTTCTCTATAACGAGCCCGGTAACGGACACCAGCTAACCTAAATAACGTGTTAGGTTCTCACACATCATAACATTGGGCCAACAGGACCATAGCAAGGGTCGAGGATCTAGTTAGTAGGGCAATTCCTTATAGTCGATTGGGTAGATTGGGGACATGATCAAGATTTCACCCAATACATCTTTGCGGCATCCCGTCTCAGAGATAAATGATTTCTCTTTTGAGATAGATACGCCCGAGCAAATCAGGAGACTCCGCCGCCACCGGGGGATGAGCTATAACAACATATGAATTATTTATATGGGATATAACTCGAACAGAAACAACATTTCCAAGCGCATATTCTATACAGTAGGATTCCAGAGAAAAGTATACTTCCAGTCATCTCCAAGGCAAACCAACCGACCTTTAATGCCTGCACGTTCTGCTCTATTTAGGTGAACACCATATCCCCTTCTTCGGCTTAGGCATATAGGGAGTTAACAAGCAAGCAGAGATTCTTTCCGGGATGACAAAAGGAGACCAGACCCGTTTCCATGGACCATAGAGATAGACAAAAGGGTGTAGTTACATAGGATTCCGTGATGAGGAGATTTCTCGAGTGGTATAGCTTTCCGATTGAGTAGACAGACGGGATCGGGTTCCTTGCCTTGTGATGGTTCCTTCGGGAGGCGGGCTAGACTCTTCAGCGTAACATACGATGGACGAGAGACAAAAGAAAGACGAATCACCATAACTTATGGACGGCACGAGGTAATGTTAATAGAAGCTCGAGGCGGGTTAGGGGCTTATGTTAAGATGACTTTCTCCTATTACTGAGATCCAGGGCGAAGGGAAAAGGAGAGGCTATTCCAGAGTCCAATCCCAATCTCAAGAAACCTCTTCAACTCACTCCATTAGATTAGCTAGTTTGTAGTCTGAACCTGCACAACGGGAAAGAACCGGTCTGTAACTCCAGCAAGCGATCAGCACACCCTTAGCCTTAGGAAGGAGCTTCTCATACGTATCAGCATTATGTTTGTGCCCTCTTCCCTTATCCGTAACAGCAGGAAAGAAAGCATTTTAGCAATATAAGGCTGTACTTACAGTGCTATAAAGCGCACTGAAACCGCTTTTTCACAAGCGGAACGAAACAGAAAAGAAGCTAGCCACCTTCCCCTCCCGCAACCAACATATGCGACCGTCAAGATCATACAGTCAGTGACTGGCTTCTCACTTTCGAGATGCTTTTAGAAAGAAGTCAGGGAAGTAAGAGCAATTGTGAAACTCTTCCTTCGCGCCTACGTAATTCTTTGGAAGTGAAAGCAAGCAGGACAAAAGTTAATGAAAACAGCAGTGAGGCCCTTTCAACCCTACTAAAGCACTCGAGGAAGAATCATAATAAGAGTAAGGTTAATACGGTTATGCCTCAGTATCGAAAAGAAGGCTAGATCGCCCTCTGCCAACTGAAACGGAACTTTCTCTTATATATTCCCTGCTTTCCTACCCGGTATGAGCTCCGTTTACTTGAGGGGACCCGGACTTGCTTTCACCTGCTCTTATCGCTCCGTCGACAATTCTATCCTATTGTGAATAGTCCTCGAGGGGAACGACCTAAAGCGCTTGCTCAAACTAAACCACCAAGAGCTCCTATACCGGCAGTTCTGACCGAAGTCGACCTTATGACGTCATAGCTTCGACCATTGCGCCTGGAAGGAAGTGAGTGTTAGTTGGTAGCCAAAGATGGATGAGAAATCAGAAAGTCCGGGTTAGGAGTTCGGCTAAGCCGGAAAGAGAGATCGAGTTTCGCCTCTTGATTGAAAGAAGCCGGTAGCAAAGGAAGTGGCTGCTGTGTTTTATATAACAGCTTTTAGGTCTCCAAATTCCTAGTCTGTGAGGAAAGGGTACTATTGGCTAAATCTTTGAGTAAAGGTTCAGTCTGATTGGATCGAGTTGAAGTCTGGTTGTTAGTAACTATAGCCTGTAACTACCTCCTCTCAGTCTCACTGCCACTGGGTTAAGTCTGCCTATGCCTAGTATCGGTCTTGTCCTCGGGTCGGATAGCCTGATACCAACTAGCTGCCCCCTAGCTTTAAGGCGGAATCCGGAACTACCCTTTCTTTTCTTCCCTTGCAGACCTCTACTCTGGACTAGCTTGCATTCTTATACTGACTGGTTTGATTCCGCACTTCAGTACTTATGGCTTAGCTTCCTGGCCTATCCCTTAACTACCCTAACAAGTATGTAGTACCTACCCGAGCCAAAGAATGAGTTTTCCTACTGATTGTTGTGCCCTTCGTCCGTGATCAATTAACTTAAATACTACTATAGGAATAAAGCCATCGAGAAAAGGAATTTCCCTAGGAATAGAGAATATGGATATGATCTAAAGCTCTGTAATAGTGATAGAAGAATTGTCATATAATAATTGATAGAAGAATTGTCATTGGTTCCAAAGCTAACTAAGTAAGAAAGAGAACTGGCACTGAGGAAACAATCTTCAGAAGAGAATTGTGGCACTGTCCAAAGGGAGTAGTGTAAGTTAGTGTTTTTCTATTAATACAAGCAAGAATATAGAGTGGGTAAGATAGTTCTTCTATTGATACAAATAGTAGGGTGGTTTTCTTTTGATCTAGTAACTAACCCAGCAACTTCTAACTATACAGGTCACCCAGCAACTTCTAACTATCAGGATGGAACTGCCACCAAGAAAAATGGTACAAGAGGGCATAGAATAAAACTCATCCGTATCAGAATTAGGGATGTTACTTGCATTCTGTATACTCGCCTATCACTACGTTACTCAAGAATTAGGGATGTTACTTGCATTCTGTATACTCGCCTATCATTACTAAACTAAAGGGGTTTGTTTCGTTTCTATGCTTTCACTCACCAACATATGTTTCTCAGCCTTACATTCCTTCTTTTGAGTCTTGCTTGACTTGCTTTGAGTCTAGTGCCCCCGTCTTCCATTCTGCATTGAACCACTCTATTCTTATTCTTTTTGAAAAACTTATGTTAATTCTTCTGTTGACTTATATGCTTTCATATGAGATTTTTGGATAGTTTAATAGTGGTTTGCGTATAGTAACTAGGTCGATAAGGGTATCTTATTATTCTATTTGGGGATAAAAAAACGGATATTGTGTTCTCTTCCCTCGAGATCTGTTGTTTGGGTGTTCAGTCTCCAAACTACTACTAGGCAAGTCACTTCACTACTAATGGGCAAGCTTAGTATAATGTTGTGCGGCAGGAGTTCCCTTACCCCCTAAGCCTTACTTGTGTTCGCTCCAAACTCACTTTCCTGTCTATTATTCTCCCACTGCTTCATCTGAGTACACCGATCCTTTCTCTTGAGTAGTAAATACAGAAATGAACTCAATAATAGTCCAAATCCAACTTATAATTAAAGGTATCAGAGCTAAACCCTGTAGTAACAGAATGGGTTGTGTACCCGATCGGAGGAATTCAATAAGTAATTAAAGGGCCAAGCAACGACTAGACAAGAAACTCAAGCACCACTCCAATAAGTGTTAACCCCGGACCCGACCTCCACTGTGACTACTGAGTGCAATTACTAATGGAATGCTTGCTTGTCTTATGGCTCTGTCTCTTTGAACTAAACTAAGTTAGTGCTTCTCCCTCGCCTCTTGCTCCTCTGTTTTATAGGCTTTCAATGCTTTCTTTCTAATAGCCAAGTCACGACTATACCTCTTACCTCTGGCAACGAGAACTATTGCTCATCTACCGGAGTCAACAAATACTTATTGAAACTAGCAGCTGTCAACTACTCCCTTCCCGCAACAAAGCCTTTATTACTTTCTTCTTCCTCTACCCAATTACCCATTGCCTGCTCCAGCTCGGTAAGGATGTCTTCAGTCGGCGGGTGGCCACAAAAACATGCACTAACCAAAATCCAACATTTATTTAGGGCAGTGAGATTCGTGGAACTAATCATGCCTTTAAGCCTTTGCCCGGACTCGTGCTATGCTCGGGCCAAGAAGGAACCAACTAATGCCGCTAGCCGGGACCAACAGCTGAGGACGAGGACACTCTCTGGGGAATATGGTGTTACCTGCCGGGGCTGATTCGGGGGCTTCTGGCGCAGAAGCTCATTCCAAACCGCGGGAACCTTCGGCTGAGTCATCATCAGGTAATACCTTATTACTTGGAAACACGAGAATAAGATCTTCTGGAGCAAAACTCCAAGGTCAGAAAAAAGGGTGAATTCGTAGATGGACAAAAAATATCCGATGTAGGGAAAGCTTTTTCATCATACTTTGATGTAAGGACTACGGGAGAAAAATGAGAGTTCATTAAGCTAATTTCAAAGGGTTCACAAAAAAGAAGATTGCCCCGTAACTAAGCCCGTAAAGATCCATTAAGTAAGAACCGAGTTTAGCCTTTTCCAAGGCGAGGCCACCCTATATCTATTTCTCCGTTTTTAGGTCTGAGGCAGGAAAGAATAGTGGGTCTGTGGGCTTCTTTCGCATTACTTTTTTGTAGATCGTTGTGACCTAGTGATATCGATTCTTTTTCTTTTAGATAGGTAGGGTTTGGCAGCAATACTCTACTCCTTAAAGTTCTTAATTCATTCCGTTCGTTAGACAAGGTTATTAAGAAATTCCGTTCGGTTCGTTAGACAAGGCCCGCGTGCTGGTCCACAGAAGTCTACCCGGTTTCCATTCTTGAACGAATTAGAATAAGGGGTGCAATTCTGATGCTGACTACTCCTCGCTCACCTCTTGCTCGCCCTAGGTCTATTCTGTCACTCCTGAGGCCCATTCCGAGCAACACCAGTTCCACTCTTTCCCTCACTCGTTCTATTCTTTGCCTGCTGATCGGTAGGCTTACTTCTCACTTAGGGCTTACTAGCCTAGTCACTTCATGAAACCAGCATACCCTACCTGCCAAGACACTACTACAAAGGCATAGAACCGAGCCCCTACCGCTGCTTTAGTGTCATTCTTATTGACATTACCCTCTTGGATCCTATCCCCGGATTCTGATATTGACTACCGAGCAGCTTTCTCATCTACTTTTCCTCTGTAAACTAACCACTCCATTCCTTAGTATAGGACCGATAAGTCAACTCCACTCTTTAGTTCACTCCCGGTCAACTCTCTTCTTAAAGGCGGGAGTGCTCGGTCAACTCTCTTCTCACTACCAGTCAGCTCTCTTCTTCTCAGTCAGCTCTCTTCTTCTGTCTGCAACAATCTCATCTACATCTTTCCTCTCAATACCAGTCAACTCTCTTCTCTACTTCTTTCCTCTCAATACCAGTCAACTCTCTTCTTAAAGAAAGGCAGGAACACCCACACCGGTCCACCCCATTCTTCAAGGAAGGAACACCCACTCATAAAGGCAGGAGCACCTACTCACCAATTAAGTAAGGCAGGAGCACCTACTCACCAATTAAGTAAGGCAGGAGCACCCAAATACACTCTGTTTGAAGAGCCAAGCAACTCGCATCTAACTCCCTTTTCTATGGAAGTATTTCTCATCTAACTCCCTTTTCTATGTCCTTATTGCTACTACCCTAAGCCTCACCCTCCTTGTTGGAAGAGAACCATTCCTCAGTGTCCCATGTCTCCTTACACGTGTAAGTGACTGTGACATTATTTGATACAAGGAAGGAATCAATGTATACTTGTAGGGGCCATGCCGCATAATATGCCAAAACGCCCGGTTCGTTGAACTCAGCCCCCTCTCGTAGCTCTTCAGCAACTTTCACCCACGCTTCTGGGTTCTCCTTTGGCTGCTCCGTCAGCATTCCTATACAAAAAGGTCTCCACAGCTTCTGGTAAGTATTCATTAGCTTCCATTGGATCTCCCCCTCGTTTTTGATCTCCTCTCTAAACTGCTGTGTGCTTATTATGGGCACATATGCGAATTCTAAGAGTGAGAACTCGCCCCCGCAGCAATGTTAGCCTAGCCGCCTCTGCTTCGTTTTTGCAGTACATTTGTTCCGCATTTCCCTTTGCATTAAAGCGCATGTACTCATGTATAGCGATTGGACTCCTTATCTCTTCGCCAGTCATTACAACTTTCAAGCTTTGTTTACTTTGAGTGGTTAGTAATGCCTTGTCTCCTTTCTCTAATGGTCTCTCAACAGCTCCTAAGACTAGCTCCTTTGCCCTAGCCTTCGCTAACATTATATGATCCACATCTCTTACCCTTATGCGTATGGTTGCCGGCTCCTCTGTTCTCGCTTGCATCAGCTCTGGATACGAATACTTATTCTACTACTCTACAACTAGTATTTCTTCTGGGCGCGGCTGTCCCTTCCCCTTTTGTTCTTGAACACAGGACTTTCAAGAAGGGAACAAACCCCAATTACTTAAGGGCATCCGTTTGTACTGGTCCTATATTCTCTATTGACTCATAGCTTCACACAAGCACCCGAACCCAAAGAAAGAGACTCGTCAACAACACTCGCTCGTCCTACTGTTTCTGCTGATTATCTATCTTTTCTTTATTCTTCTCCTATAACTATGGCTACTAACCCGACCGAAACTCCTTATTTAAGATTCTCCCTTGCCTCTGAGTTGCTCTATCAGTCACATTAGTAACAAGTTCTTCTATACCTATGGCTCATCTTTATAACTTCTATGAAACCTCTGACCTATGGCTCATCTACCCATGGCAACTACTATACAAATCTAACTCCCCTCTGGCAACAATTCATTTGACCCTGCTGTCAACTAAGAGGCAAGCAACGCCAAGCAACGAGCCAAGTCACTACTATAGCTTCTGGCAATCGGTAGGAAAGAGTACAATCGGTAGGCTTACTCGTATACTATAGCAGCGGAGAATCGGTGGACTTACTAGCTACTATTGGTTCCAGTCTGAGATGCATTGGTTGAAGGCTGAGATGCAGTGGTTGTATTCTGCTAGGCACTGGTTTGAGACCTGAGCTACCTAGCTAGAGCCTGTAACTGCTCAGCATCAGTCTGATTGGCATTGGTATCAGTCTGCTCGGTGTGAGTTTGAGTCTTTCTCTCTTCTGTCTGTTCTCTTATATAAGTAAGGCTCTTCTGTTCTCTTATATAAGTAAGTTAGAATAGTATTATAAGTAAGTTAGAATAGTATTAGAATAGATCTACTCTTTGGACTACTACTTGAAGGTTGATACTTGATAACCTAATTTATATACACTAGTCACTTCATTCCACAAGTAAGTCAACCTGTCTACCCGAGTCAAAGAAGTAAACCACCCGCCAAGTAAGTAAACAAAGTTAGTAAACTACCCGAGCCACCAAGACACGGATAGGCAAGCAACGGCGTAAGCCGTTGTGCGGCAGCAATAATAGTGGGTTATAACGAAGTTATAACAGTTCCTTTGTTCGTGTGTCGCGGAGGAGCTTAATCGGGCTTCATGAAACCACTACAAATACAGAATTCCAATCTAACAAGAACAGAAGCATACTACCGGTATTAAACAAGCAGCTGGCAAGGCAACTACACCTCTAACATGAACAGGACTACCACGCCTACTTCTTTCAACTAGCCCTGGACTCTAATCTACCTCTGTAAACTCCCACCTCTCTTATCTGGCCTACCTCTCCTCAAAACAAGTACTTTATTCCGATCTTTGAATCCTGTGCTGGTGAGCCAAACAATTCTCAATGAGTTTTCTACTTTCTTTGATATCTGAAAAAAGGCTCCTCTCTTGCAACAATAAAAGATTCCTGGCACTGCAGCTGAACCTTCACTTACTTTCATTATGACTTGATTACTTCTTAGGTTCATTCTTAAATGACTTATTCCAAGGTCTTAGTTCCATTCTTTGACTCTGGCTTGGCTCCACGGGCTCTGGCAACGAGTACTAATTCTTATCCGATACCTATGGAAACTGGCAACTTCACTGCTTCCCTTTCTGATTACCTGGACAAGCAGACTCGCTACCACTCCACTTCTTGCCCTACTATGTGACAATTCTTCCTTTCGGTCTGTTACTACTGAGTTAATTTCTTCCTAACATCTTTAAAGAATAAGGGATCTACTCACTGGGCAAA
Source organism: Musa acuminata AAA Group (assembly GCF_036884655.1). NCBI lineage: Eukaryota > Viridiplantae > Streptophyta > Magnoliopsida > Zingiberales > Musaceae > Musa > Musa acuminata. The sequence goes on from NW_027020741.1 coordinate 80,607, forward strand.
GCGTATACTAGTAGAATTAGTCTCATCCCGAGTCGAATCTGGAATCCTTAATAAAGGTAGAGAAAATTATCCACTCTTTTTCCCTTACACATCAAGGAATACTAAATCAACGAGCTTAACATCAACGAGCTTACCGGCATCCCTTTGACGTTACTTGCGAACTCGATTGTAATAACTTACACAAATACCTCGAACGGAAGGGGACTCTACTGCTTAACCTCAATGTTGGGTTATTCTTCAGGTGAACTCGACTCTCATGCGGATTATCCTCCAACTATAAACTATTAACTGTAACAAGATCAGGATCGGGAACAGAACTATCCTTTCCTAGCACAAGAACTCAACTTACTGCTTCAAAGCCAACAAGCAACTAGGCAAGTCGTCTACTTAGCTTCATTCCGAGCCTAAGCCCACCCGGTATCAGTCTCATACTACCTAGCACTAGCCTGATTGGCACTGGTGGAATTCTTCCTTTCCTACTGGAGAGCACTATCACAAGAACAGGATCGGTATTCAACTCACACAACAACTGGAGCATAGGCTTTAACAAGGGATTCCACTTATTCACTTCCTTTGCCCAGGTATATATAGACTGCTCGAGTTAAGTCAGCTGCCCAAAGAGATTCAGGAAAGCCTTGAACTCCCGGTTGGTTACCAATCTATATCTCTAATACCTCCGACTTGGAACTTACCCGCGGAAGTGAACCTCATATTCTAGAATTACCTGCGCTCTGTAGGGCAGTAAACAAAGAATTCATTACTATCTTTCAGAGCAGATCTATCAGTTATAGGTGGGGCAGGATCGATATAACTCCTACTAATGCCGAAAACCTGTATTAGTTGCTAACCCTTATATACAAGCTCCAGTTGCTTGGCCTCTCAGCCCGACACCCTTTGATCTATTTCTTCAGCACTACAACCCTATGATGGAACTACTGTTAATCATAATGAAATACGTAGTAAAGTATACTGGTACTGGTCTGGAACTACTATCCGAACTAGAAAAACGGACCCATCTCCCACAAGAGCAAAGCCTTATGCACCTGTAGCAAAGCCTTGTTCCACGCCCAGCAGGACCAAGTCCTATTCCCTTGTTTCAAAACTTCCACTAATGCCTAGCAGCCTTACTTTTCTTTTCGACTACTCAATCTAATTCTAACTATCCTTCCTTTGACTGTTTAACACTGACATGGGATCTTTGCTTCTTGGATCGGGTCTTCCCTACTCGCACTTACATCTCTACTAAAAAGACTGGAATCCATGCTAACAAAATCGTAATTACAAAATAGGAATGACCCCAATATCAATCAGAATCGACTCCTGGGCAACCCTGGACTGTTACTACTGATCTGGTTGTTCTACTGCTTTCACTGCAACAGTTAATACTCGATCTCGGGCTTCCTACTAACTACAAACTAGCTGGCAATCGGTGGGCTTCAAAACACTTACTGCTTGCATTCTTGGACTTACTCGTTGAATTCTGATCTTCTCCGCTAGAAGCTGGCAATCGGTTGACTCCCTAACTACCTTGTTTCAGGCACCAAGCAACTAAAGTTCACTTTCATTCTAACTATCCTACTTTTCTCTTTCTAAACTTTCTCCTATATGATGTGATATTCCGTTCACCTATATAAAGAGAATCTAGATAATAGTAGGGGAGCCAATACACTACTAACGACCAAGCCACGACTAGACAAGACACTACTAACGACCGCCAAGACACGGGCCAAGGAACGTATAATGTTCCGCGGCAGGAGCTTTTGGGCAACGGGACAAACAACTACTAGACAAGTAACTACTAGACAAACAACTACTAATGTTGTGCGTCAGGAGCTAATAGCGTCAGTGAGCTAAAAGTGCGGCAGGGCTGTTCCCCCTTTCCCTTATTCTTATTAGATTAGTAGGAATGCCTGAGTGGAAGACTAGGTTTCATACAAGAAAGAGTTGCAGAGTGGAAAGAGCCAGACCAGAGGAGAGATCAGAAAAAACAATCAAATCACCAAACCAGTCAGTGCAAGGGGCCGCTCCACTCTTTCTATTACAATATATGTCTTCGTTCCGTTCCACCCAGTTAAAAGGAGGACAATACTCAACTAAAGGACACCCTGCTCTAAGGCTCCACCAAGCCTTTTCCGGGGCGCGTCTTAACTATAAGAAGAAGGCGAGCGAATCATAGCTATGTTTCGTATTATATGGAGGAAAGGAAGAGGAGAGTGTAAGGGAGTTCATCTATATTTATAGGGATCTGGGAGTTCATCTATATTGAGATCTATTATGGGACTCTCAGGGGGTGAATCCATATTGAGATCCATTATTATACTCTAACTCAGGAGATCCATTATTATACTCTAACTCGGAGGAGATCCATTATTATACTCTAACTCAAGAAAAAGAGCCAAAAGTACATAACGGCGAAATCACTTACGTGCTGCTCTTGGAGGAAGGGCCAGCACACATCCACACTACATAATGGTGCGAAAGTGCGCCAATTCACATTTAAACATGCGACTCATATGATCATGATTTTATAAACAACAAGAAAAGTGTCTTTCTTGGCTTATTCTCATGAACGGATTTATAAGTGTATTTGATTCTTCAATCTTTGAGAAACCCCTGCCCTGCTTCGTCTGTTGTCTACAATACAAACTATATGGAGTATAGCAAATTGTGGATGTTAGTTACTATATGGAGTATAGCAAATTGTGGATGTTAGTTCAAGAGATTTGATGTAAGTCACATTCTTTAGAAATTGTTGATATTAAATGTATTAGGTGTTACAAATGTGTACGAGCTTGCCCTACAGATGTATAGGAAATGATACCTTGGGACGGATGTAAAGCTAAGCAAATAGCTTCTGCACCAAGAACCGAGGACAGTATGGGTTGTCAGAGATGTGAATCTGCCTGCCCAACATCTTTGGAAAGTGTCCTTCTTTATGGCATGAAACAAAAACTCGCAGCATGGGGTCTATCTTATTTATGATACGTTCCAAATCTACTTGAAAGGTGTGATTCCTATTTACCGACTAAAGCTGCCCGTACTCGAGAAATTCTCTTATTCCATTCTGAGCACGGGATTTTCTGGTCAAAACGTGTATCTTGTCTTTCTCACGAATTCTTTTCTTACTTGGGGAAAAATACATGTTGTTTTGCCGATCTTTGTCGGTTCTTCCATTTGCTTTATGCCTTATAGAGGAAATAAGATGTTGAGATAGTATACCCTAATTGCTATTGGGATTCTGAACTCCTTCAAACGACCTATGTATTCAGCCAATTGGACGATCCATTCATCTTATGTTTAGAAGATGGGAAATGGGGATAGAGATGGGGGATTGGAACTTTAGACTGGGAATCGAGTCGAGGGACCTTTCCATAGGACCTATTTTACTGACAGGATTGATCACTACTTTAGCTACCGCAGAGATTATTTGAGATCCGCTTAGCTTATTTACTTACTTAGATCAGCTTAGCTTATTTACTTGTTTAGACCTTTTTGTGTGTAAGGAGGAGGAAAGTGAATCAATTATATCATGTGTTACTTATATTCCAATCGGATACTTTCAGTCTCAAGGCAGGAGTTCGGTAGAGCAATACCTTGTTGGTTAACTATATTCTATTTGCTCTTTTGTGTACTCTTTTGCTTGCTTGGCCAGTCACTCGAAATAAGCGATTGTTCTATTTCCTCATTACTCATAAATCCAGGCAAGAGATTCCCCCGAGTCACCCATTCCCGAAATAAAGGGAGGTGTTCTTGAGGACATGGCGGGCTCCAAGCAAAACCCTTCTGTCTCTGCTACCAAATCATGGATCTTACAGATAAGACCAAAGCGAATGAGCTCACTCGATTCGCGTCTGATTCTCAATTCTATCTATCTCATATACTGGTGCTGAAAGGAAGTAACTTAAGGAAAGATCCGGTGAGCTACACTCCTGTACCAATAGACGTACCGCCTTCATCCAGTTCCTGAGCAAAGACCACTCCTTTAAGTCCCGGACTCTATCTCAGTTGTCAATAATGAATCAGGAGGAGTCACCTTTCAATCATAAGGTTGCATCTCTTTAAGAAGGAAAGGAATAGAAGGAAGGATATAATAAGAAGGAAAGATATAATGCCGAAGATAAGGAAGTGAAAGAAGATAAGGAAGTGAAAGCTCAATCCACCAAGCCACAATTAGAATAGATAGTCATAGTTAACCCCGAGGCTTGATGTACATAGCAAGAACCCGCTCAAAGTGACGAGATCTTGTATGACTGAGTTTGGCAAGTACCCTATAACCTCCACTACTACCTATCCTTACAAAGATGGATAACCTTAATAATGAATATACAGTTTGGTATATAACCTTAATAATCCATGGATCTTTTTTACATATAGCCCATCAGACCAGACCATATGGATTATTGTAAGCAAGCAAGCAAGCAAACAAGGCAAGCAAACAACGAGCAGACATGGCAGATGGATCTACGCCCCTTGACGCAAAAGCGCTTAGCAAACTCAAATGCACTAGTGTCAGAAAGAGAAGAGGAGATTAATGCACTAGTGTCAGAAAGAGAAGATTGAAGAGTCTAAATAGGAACGGAGTCTTTCTTTCTGAGGAAACTTAGAATCAAAAGGAAGGGCGCTTTCCTGTGGCAGGAAGGTGTCGGAGCTCATCTTTCTAGGAGTCTCCTACAGGCTTTCCCTCATTACTTTACTTCTTAATAATCCTATAAATAGGCCTAACTTCTTCTGGTTTTCTAGCCCGGTGACTTTGAAGGGCTTTTCTTTTTTCCCACAATTGTATTGCCTCTTCTTACTGCCGTATTTATGTTAATGCATTTTCTCATTTGCCCTAGCCCAGGCTGGCTTGGGAAGTTTCTTATTCTTCCTCACAATAGTCAAGATGAACTTAGAGAAGCCAATGAATTGTGTGATCTGGGGGCTCAATTTCTTTTTTCTAATGAGCTAAATGAGCAGCAAGAGCGAGCTTTTGGTTCAGGCCAGAGGAGCGGGCGAGCGGCCGAGACATCAAATATGAAGCCAGTATAGCTCCGAGAGATACGATTGTGGTCTGAAACAACCCCAGTCTTACTTCATAGAGTAAGCTCTCCAAATGAGGTCCTGACCATAAAGAGAATGTCTCTATCCCTCTATCACTTACAACTTTTCCATAGTATTTCTCTTCACTTTCCGACGCCTCTATCACTTCATACTTCTCATTTGATTCCACAGTCCGACGCCTCTATCACTTCCTCCTATTCCATAGTATTTCTCTTCACTTTACTTAGCTTAGTCTATATCCACAGCTGACGTGACTCCGCCCTTTCTTTGTGGACGGATAATCTACTCTTTCACAATACAATATTCTCCATTGTAGAACAGCTCCTTTAGTTTGACTACCTAACAACTCTGTCATTCCATAGTCCCGACGCCTCTAGCAACTCTCCCCGATATGGAATTGGATTTCCTGGAATGTGCGTGTCACAGCGTGAACAACTGGTGCAGCAGCCTCGTCCAGTGTCACTTCTGAGGTGGTGTCGTTTTGTTATGGGTGAGAGTCAAGCGGAAATGCCATATAGAAATGAGAAGCGGCCACTTCCCCTTGGCTGATTGAAACGGGAACGGGCCCTTGCTGCTGCGATGGCTAGGTAGGAAGGAGCTTCACTGGACGCGGTGAAACTAGCTCCTACTCTTGGAACAGCTGGAGTAATAAGTCCCTGGAACTCCGTTACTCGATCCTATATCTAACCGGAGTACGCAAGGTCAGTATTTCACAAACGAGTCTATCAGGCTGAACAGAGGTATTATTTGCTGGGGAAGGGCTGATCTGTTGATCAGGGGGAATTGGAGGTGGATTCAAGCCCGAGATCCCTTATGACATATGCCCCCTAACGGGATGAGAGGTTACCTTCGCTACACTCGCCAAGCTACTACAGTATAAAGATAAGAAACGGAATCATGAGCTAGGTATTATAGAAAGAAGTCACCAACCTAGTGCTATCAAACGAAATGATAAAATGACTTACGCCAAGAAAGAATAGTATAAGCAGGTACATAATCTAGCACATTTAATACTGATTCTCTTTCCCTTGCGCCTAGTCCACTACTTTCCATTCTTATTCCTATATTCTAGGTCTCCTACTCTGTCTGGTACAGCTGCCTAACCTGCTCTTTCGACTGAAACTCTCCTTTCTGCGAAGAAGTAAGGATCCGGAGTGGGAACATAAACCGTATTTAAAGCAAGTATCTTCAGCTGCAAGATATGGGGGAGGAGTTTATTTACATTTAAGGATATCTATACAGGCTCGATAAGAGATATATGAAATGAACATTTTTCGCGGAACAAGTCAAATTCCCGTTTTATGGGCATTAGCGAGTTTACCGTTTGACTTGACTGGAGCGTTAAGTCATGCCAGGTCCAGACCAAACTAGACTAAGTGGAGAATGTCCTGTTCGAGTCGAGTCTATAATATCCGGATCAGAAGCCTCAGCTGGTAATTCAATTAGATGAAGCTGTGCCAAAGTCCGCTGTTAGAGCATATCCTGCAGTCGCTGTCATAGATAGAGATAGAGCTGCAGAGTTAGCAGCCGAAAACAATACTTGATACTCTAGATATATATAGAATTTCTTACTTGAACAATTTCTGACTTGACTTCTTGTGCCAGTTTCGTTAGCCCTTTCTTTACTTGAGTCACTCGCTGGAATTTACCTATCAACTCTACTTTAAGAACCAACAACACAATCATCTTACCCTACTTTAGAACTGGAACAATACCTTTCAACAAATCATTCTTCTCCACTTTAGGCCTTAAAGACAAGCCTAAGCCTCTGTCATTGAATCTTCGCGGTCAGGTCGCTTTCATTTGCATTTCATCTTTCTTGCTAAAGTCAGAGAAATTGATTAGAAAATAGCCTGCCTCAATTCGAACTTAAAGAGGAAGAAGCCCCCTTGTACGTTAGCGAACCACGCCTTTAAACATTAACTAGTTCTTCTCCTGCTCTTCAAACTAGACCGAGGGATGAAACAAGAACGACACTCTAACCCTGAGCGCTTCTGATCTGTCTCCTGATACAGCGGACTATCTTTCTTCATCTCCTTCACTTTATCCAGCTAGTCCATTCCGAGTCTACTTAGTTTCATTCTTATTGGTAGTGGTAGAGAGGTATGCTTTAATTAGGACTCCGGGCCAAGCAACTACGGGAGCTAGCCGAGATACAACACTCGAACTGGGATTCAACCTAGAATTCACTCTACTTCCGGACAATCTGTTTAGGACAGTTTCTCCAATATCCTTTACTACAAGCAAGCCCCGAACCAACATCTCCTCTGGCTCACTTGCATTCTTATATTGACTGGTCTTATTCTTGGATTTACCGGTTGGATTCTGAGTCTTATACTTCCTCGACCTGGACTACTACTAATAGGAATAAGGGATACTAAAGAGAAGAGCCAAGTCACCACTTTCCTTTCATTCTCACTTAACTACTAGCTCACCTCTGTTCTCAAGTCACTTATTGTCTTCCCCGGACCTATACTTGTTGAACCGACAACTGGACTAGTTGGCTCAACTAGAGATGCCACTCGCCCCCTAAGAGTATAGCTTACTTTCCTCGACCGGTGCGGTACAAGCTTTAGTTTCACTTTCCTCGCAAAGGCATGGATAGTAAGGAACTCCAGAAATATGTCTTAATTATGAAGGTAATGAGCTAGGTATTCTAGATTTAGTAATAGAAGAAGAATACATCTCTGAATATAGGATAAAAGTAGAGCAAAGTCGACAAGTAACTACATATTTTACCGAGTCCTGTGTTTTTTATTGGTTTCTCTTTTGAGTTTCTCAATTGGAAAAGTTCGAACACTGGGCCTCTTAACTCTACCTTTCAGTAGTTGGTAGTTAGGCCAAGCCGACAAGCTTAGTATTAACAGACTATGTGAGTTCCCTTTAGACAATTGAACTACTGAGACTTGATACCACAATTTCTATACTCAAAAATCAATGATAAGCTCGATTAGGCGTATGACATGATGTATTTCCCATCCAACTACTTACCAAGCGTATACTACAAAGGCAAAGACTGTAATGAACTACAACTTACTATAAGAGCCTCCACTAATGGCTATGAACCAGTCAATCCTATTCCCTATGACCTTAAGTCCGCATCTCTAGCATTCCAGTTCTCAATTACAGAATGAAACAAGTAAGTATAACAATGGAACTAGTAAGAGAAAGGTATAAATTCTCCGATGCCTATAAGACCTAGTAGTAAAGGCGCACACAGGCCTTGGGATGAGCAAGAGGTATAATAACTTTATGCTGGACTCTTGACTACTCTACTACTGGACTACTCGGATACTACTATATTCATTCTTTGACTACAGAGTTTATAGTTTCATTCTTGTTTTTAGTGGTTTCATTCTAGCTTCCTAGCTTACTGGCTGAGTCTACTTAGCTCCATTCTTGACTAGTACTCCCTAGGCACAGGGAATCAGTGGAAAGTGACTTCTATCGGTCAAGCCTTAATAAGTAGGGGCTTACTCCTGGACTACTTAGTTCAATTCTTGGCTTCCGTACCCCTAGCTTCCTCTCTCCCCTCTGTTAACTACTACTTTTCTTGCTCCCGAGCACATAGCAAGTAGGAAAGCAGACAACTAGAAACTATAAACTACATTTTCATAGCTTACCAAGCCGACAAGTCACTCTCAATCTTGTGTTCAAGCCTACTACTTAATAGGTAAAACTCACCACTAAAGCACCCGAACCTATGCTCTGTAAACCAAGACTCTCCTCTGACTACTACTACTGATGCAACAGGACCAGTAGCCGAGTACCGATTATCTATATCTACTAATTGAGATTTAGCTGTTACTAATTGAAGTTAGGCTATCAGAACTCTTACCTTCTCGCTTCCAAATCCCTATTCTTCTCCAGACACTCACTCCTGTGCTTTTATCCTAGCTCGGACGACCCAACAGACCTTACTTAGACCTCAATTCGATTCTTTTTCACTCCTCCGTCAGTTTAAAGTCACCGATTTGTAGTGGTTTCATTCAGTTTCTCTATTTGCCATTCGATCGAGTAGTTTCACATAGGTCTTACTTAGATAAATAAGGGTTACCTGACCAAGTAGAAAAGATAGGGTTACGCGTATAGTTGCGATTGAAGAGTCAGAAACATGCAGACAAGCAGCTTTCATATAAGTAAGGGCAAGCAAAACCTGTAGTGGAACCCATCTCCTTGAAAGTCGCGGAGTTAAGGAATACATCTAGTCTAGATCCTGAGTAGCGGTAAGTCAACTCTATTAATGAGTAGTGGATTAGTATAGGAGTCAAGGCTCGCTGCTTGTGTTAAGGTTAAGCAATGAAAGGTGAAAGTCTTGTTCCAGTCATCAAGTAGAGTTCCAGAATCTAGTACTAGTCAAGTTCCTATTCGAGCAGTTACAAGATCGGATAAGGAAGAAGAATAAGAGTATACATAGGCCAGGCTATCCATATAGAATAGTCATCAATAAGAGAAGGTAGGTAGGAAATAGAACCAGAAGATAGGTGGGTAGGGACAAGCGTATACTACAAGTCCTGTTTTCTAGAGTCATAAATAAGAATGAGTTGCCCTTATAGACAAGCTCCCTTCTTTTGACTTTCTTTGCCTTTTCCTAATTCTTTTGACTTTCTTTTCCTTTTCCTAACTACTGGACCTGATCCTTACTCTCTACTTTCATAATCGGGAGCTACTGATTCTCTGTTTACTGCTGGAAAATCCTTGTAGCAAGGGTTTCGTTCTCTATAGCTCACTTGTTATTGTTAGTTTCGTTCTTATATAGTGGGTTCAGTCTTGGAAACAGTAAAGTCAGCCTCTAGCTCATGTGCAAGCTTGCAAGGGGCAAATACAGATGTTCTATCTTAATAGTAAGCAAATACAGATGTTCTATCTTAATAGTCAGAATCAAAGGTCGGAGTGACAAGACCTAGTTTGTATTCCGGGGGAATGAAATAGGCAATCATAAGACTAATATCACCCAAGACATAGTATCAGACTAACCATCGCACATAGGCAAGAGAGGGAAAGGTCTAAGAATAAGATAATGGATAGGGATAATGGTATAGGTAAGATGTTGCTAGGCTCGGTATGCCAAGATTCGATTTAAGGTATAGTTCGTGAGGTTTGGTTTGAAGAATGCAAAGAGAAAGTACAAGAACGAAAGACAGGATAGTAAGCCCAATAGTCGCTTTAAGGCAAAAAGAGAAATAGGGCTTGGCTAACCGCTAAGAGGAATTGCACCGTTGATAACAAGAATGGAACTTTCACCACCGTTTCCCGGGCTTTCACTGCTGCCTGTAAGAATGGAACTAGGGCAAACAGGACCTCGACTCATGATAACAAGAAGAAAACACCGCCCAACTAGACGGAAAAAGCGCTTAGAAGACCAAGTTCCACATAGATGAGAATTGAGTTACTCACTATGAAATTGAACTAGGGCATACGAGACCTCAACCACTGCTTTGAACTCTTTAGCTGCTGATCCGGATCCCCGCCTCCCATTCATTAGTACTTTGTTTTAGTCTAATACAGCTTCTTCGCATTCAGTAGTTAACCTCGGATTCCGATTTATGAATTCTTCTTTGAACCTATATTAGAGAGAATGTGTTTTCATATAGCATATAGTAATTGAAGTTGTTTTATTGGAGTAATTCCAGTAGTTTGCTTAGCGTAATTGGGTTCAAAAGAAGCTATGGTTACTCTCTTATTGATGGAAAAGGTTCTATTTCTTTTCCGTTTTATTGATAGCTCTTGTTCGGGTGTTCAGTCCAATCTTTCCTCATAGACTGATAGCTTCTACCCAAGGACTCAGTTGCCCTACTTTAAGAGTGAGTTCTCCTACATACATTTATTGTTGCTCGACCCCTCGACCAGTTGCCCGGCTCTTCTATGCATGTGCAAGGTTACTTATTAGATGTTAATCAAAGACTTCATGCTTTTACGACTGGAATGAGGGCGCCCACAACTTGCAAAAAATAGAAAGAATTAGGAGGTGCTACTTCAGACTGAGCTATGTGACAAAGATTTGAGCAGGATCATAGGTAATAGGCTCCAAAGCTAAGTAATAGAACCATTGGTTCCAAAGCTCAGTAATAGTAATAGTGGAACTAACAACCCAGATTGAGGTGTCCGTAGTACCAGTTTGAAGCTAACACAAGTAAGGCTGGGGAAGCTCAGTGCGCCATTATAGTCTTTAGTAGATTCATTCTGATTATAGTAAGAAGTAGTTTAACAATTTTCGAGTGAGTAGTGACAGACAGGCTTAAGCTCGAAATACGGAATAATAGGTAAGTAAACCGGACTCAAAGGTAGGAGCAACAGCCTTATTAGAGAAAAAGAAGGTAGGAGCTACAGCCTTAGATGGAGTAGCTACTGAGTGAAAAGAAAGTCAAGCAAGAGTTCCCTAACAGTGGTGAAGCCTTGTTGGTTTACGTTCCATTCTTTCTATACTATAGGCCTTACCGGTCTTGTGGTGGAGACCAGCACCCTTTAATTGCGAGTTTAATGCCTATCCTCTTTGTCTTCCCATTCTTTGGTCGGTTCTCCATTCTTTTTAGCGCTGGGCTCATTCTCTTTCTGATAGGTCCTGGCTATTGGCCTTCTACTTGCTCGCTGCATTCTTGACTCCCACTCCCCTTTCCATACCACTCTGTTTCATTCTTATTGTCCAGTTGCTCGGCCCTCCACCTCAATGAATGATAGATGATCCACGGTTAATGACCGATCAAAGAATAGGTTGAATAATGAGTTATGTTTACTTCAATTTAAGAATAGGTTGTGCTACTCAAAGACTTGCTTCCCGGGGGGACAAGTGAAGAGTGCGGGATGTCGACCGAAGACTGAGTTACCCGACCTTTCTTTGTGACAGGCAGAATGCCCCTAAGATCATAGGTTAGTTAGTTTCAAGAGAGAGCTTATAGACTCTAATACACTCCTGTTCGTTCCTGCTCTGCTATTGATTCTTCAAAGCATTGTTTTGACTCTTTATTCTACTTCTTATTCTTTGATTTAATAACCCTTTCCCTCAAGCTAACTCTCTTTCTGGTCTACCGGGTTCATTGAACTCAACTAGGAACTCCGCTACAGCTTCTAGGGCTTACTATGCTTATCGATCGCAAGTATGATTCCTATACAAATAAGGTGCTGAAAGCCTACTGAAAACAATGCTCGAACTGTGATCCTTGATCTAAATCAGTATTGATGTGATGGTGCTTTCATCTGTATTGATGGTGATGGTGCTTTCATCTGTATTGATGGTGCTTTCTTTCCGTATTATCTTTCTTGAATGACTTATGGAATTATCATTATGAAACTTCCTTGTATTTGCTTAGCGAAATCAGGTTAATAAAGGCAATCGGCCAAGCAGCCTTAATAAGTAAGTAAAGTCACTACTAGACAAGACGACAAGCCACTACGCCAAGTAACTACTAACGGCCGCCAGTGTGTTTGGGCGCGGCTGCGAGTCCAAGGCAGAAACTCCAGAGGTATTTCTAACGATATATAACTACAGATGTGTTTGGTGGCGCGGCAGAGGGTATGGAGTCAATCGAGAACCCCTTTTTGCTCTAGTTATGCTAAGAAAACCACTAATATTGATTATATAAATTGACTTTCCATACAATTAGTCTGATACTAATATGGGCAAGGCTATAGCTCTAAGCTGGGAATACACCTACTACTGATGAGACTGCTACTGCTTTCAAGAATGTAACGGCTACTTCTAAAAATGGAGCTGGTTCTTCTTATAGTTTAATACAACTGCATGAGTTATAAGAATAGACTAGCACCTAATAAACAACAGGTTCCCTGAACACTTCCAAGACTGAACTAGCTAATGGAAAGAGTTGCACCAGTACCGATAAGAGCCTAAGCCCGGAAACTCATTTGATTTATTGACCTATCCGCTCTACTGCACCTTAGCCTACTACTACCACCTACCAGTCTGTTACTCTTTCCCTTACCTCAAATCTAGTTCATGAACAATGCATGGTCAGCCTTCCACTACCTTCTCTAGGCCCGGCACTGCTTTATCTCAGTATACATCTTCCCTACATTAGTATGCTAGTACTGCAATTAAGTCAACAACCACTAGAGAAAAATCCGTATTCCCATCATCAGGACTAGACCCCGCCCACCAATACAACTGAATTGAGCTCAGAACTAGTACTTTCACACTCCCCTATTAGATTGGAACTACAGCTTCTCATACCTTTTTGATTACTCATGCATAAACTCCTCCGCTACACATTAGGTTAAGCTCGCTGACGCTACACTCTTTTGGTGTTTGGAATAGCATGTGTTACGCGCCAAGACACGGATAGACGCCAAACAGCCTTAATAAGTAAGGGCAAGACACTAGGTCCGAACTACTAAGTATAAAGCATTGAACAGGTGTCAACAAGACTCCGTTTTATGGACTGGGAATACAACACTGCCCAGCAAGACTCTAGCTCATAACAAGGCTCGAACCGAACTGCCTGCCTAAAGCCTGTGACTGCTATTAATAAGGATGCAGTTCAAACTACAAAGAGTACAACTCGGTAAACCAAGCCTTACAACGCCCACAAGTATACTAGAGAAAACGAAAAAGCCCTATACCATTCCTTTCTCTACCTGCTGGACAAAAACCCATTCCCTATTAGACTTTTAAAGCTTATGCTCCTTGCTTTTATTCTATCTCTACACACCGATCTCCGCCTTACTCTCCTGAACTTATACTTGGTCCAACAATACTCTCACTTATAACTTGGAATTGAACCAATGCCTAACATACTTAAACATGGGCATACGAGAATAGAGACCCCAGCAAACAAGACCTATTACTCGAGACAGAGGATTAAACCTCTACATCCGGTTAATGAGCAAGTCCACCAAGCGTATACTAATGACCAAGCAACTGAGCCTAATTCTGTTAATAGTAACCATAGGTCAGAGCCATAACAGTCGTAGTTTACAGAGGAGTTGTGAGTTGACTTGACTAGGATAAGAATGAAGCAAATCAGAATTTCATATCCATCTGAGGTGTTGTAGACGAGCGCATCCAGTATAAGACTTGATTTGGAGTTATAGGAGAAGAATGTAGGTATCAAACCCATCGAACAGAAATAGGAATTATTCGGGTAGAAAACTAGAGAACAGGCTATCGAACTGGAATGGGAATAATGATGGTATCGACCCCCGGAATACGGAATGGAAGGAGATGAAAAACGACTTCTCTTTCTCCTATACCAACTCTGTACTAGTTCCCCAGGAATAGCTGAACTTGAAGGATAGGAAGTATTTGTTTAAAGAGGAGAGGTGGGCAAGGTAAGCTATTAAAGAAGGTTGACCCTTCGGAGATTGGAATTAGAATAAGTGTAACTAATGTATTTCGGGTGTTACTAATTTGGGTCACGAAGATATCATTTCTGTCTCATCTGTATCTTCTTGCTCAATACGAGGTCTGGTCGGCAAAAGGGGTATATTCTGGTGTCTCTGTTAAGAAGGTAGTAATAGTTCAAGCATAATAAAGATCATAAACAGCGCTCAGAAGGTCTGGGTTCGGTGCTTGTATTGGCGGCAAAGCGGGAAGTTCCGTGGAGTTTGGTTCAGGGACTAAAGAAGGTTATTGGCTACTATAATATCTTGGGGTGCTCGGAAGGTATAGGTTCGAATTACCTGATGGATCCGTTTCCGTTTTAGTCTTTGTCGTGGAGAGAGAGGTCAACTGATTGTCCTTCGAAACAAGTCTTTATTTGGATGTAAGGAATGAGTGTTATCTGAAATCCTTTCTGGCAACTATACTTTCTACTGGCCTTACTCTCCCTACTGCTCGGAAAGAACTCGCTTACGCACTTAGGCTTACGAAACGGGGAGTTCTATTTGGAGCCAAGAGGTGTTAGGGACTTGGGGACCACTACTCGGTGAGTTTGCTTTGCAGAACCCTTATTTCTTGATTGATTGATGTCCTGCTCGCTTCCTTTCTACTTTCTACATTATTAACAGCTGAAGAAACTTCTCTAAACTCTCCTACTGTCCTTACAATGCATTGAAGCTTAGTTATCTCATGTAGTTACTTGTCTGCCGAAACCAGGAATTGTAATAACAACAGTCCAACAAATGAATTTCCTACTGTGCTTTTCGGGTCTTCAATAATAGATGGTGTTACCGCTCCGTGAACAGACTTAGAGCCAATAACATAACTCTCCCTTCCTCACACAGCGGATTCTCTCTATCTATCTAAGACAACAGAATTAGGACTTGCACTTGCGCCAAAGACATCTTTCTTTCGAGCTTACTTTCCGATGAAAAAAAGGCTATGTATGCTATCTTTAAAGGGAGTGAACAAGCAAGGCAATAAATCTGTTTTCCAATTATTTGAATAGTAAAGGCTTGCCCCAGGTAGGTAATAAGTATCGGTCGGTTCTTGTGTGAAGCATCTATCTCTTGACTCTTCCTCTGTCGTGAACTAATTACACACCTCTGGAACTTCATTATCACACGTCACCATTGATTGCCTTTAAGGATTATGGGCTTATGAAGCGCTAAGTAAAGAATACGAGTATCTTTGACGAAGAAAGGACTCGTTTATAACTTATACTAACTCCTATTGAGCTCCTGACGCGTCAAGGTATTCTACATATATAGAATCCGGTAACAAAACTCAGCTTCATTCACACTGGAGACACCCCTTTAGAATATTATTATGATACAAAAGAGAATTAAGGTGCTGGAGATGTAGCGGTACTAGGCAATTCCATTCAACAAGCAAGCAAACAAGCAGGCAGTGAGGTGACTTGAATGAAAGATGTCAGCAGCGCAGCAGTAATCTGAGTTTGTTGTCGACTAGAGAAGAAGCATCCGTTGGAGCAATAGATATAGATCATAAGCTTTATCCATAGAATCATCAAGATCTGGGGAGTGGAATAAAGATCCTAAGCGGGAAGTCAAGGTTAGGAAAGATCCGTTTCCGTTTCAAGAGAAGGTGTTGAAGGAACGAGATACTTAAAGAAGTAGATACGCGACAACAAGACTTTAGACTTCTCTCTTGCATTAACCATGAAGCATAAGCGGGAGCAGGTAAGGGAGATATATCAGGAGTAGGAATATGGAGTGGGCAACCCGGAGTAGGAATATGGAGTGGGCAACTTGACTTGCTCATAACTGGAGCTGCCCTGCCGCGCTACTACTGGAATGGAATCTCTATCTTACCCCACAGATTACTAAAAGCAAATCTATAACCGCGGAATCCTAAGTGAATAGTAACTTGTTCTCCCTTTACTGGTTCTTTTGCCGACCTATACTTTCATACGAAAACAGGAGATTCCACTCAAACTACAATTTCTTCATTCACGTTAGCATCCCGAACTATAGTTGAAGATCCTGATCCAGCTTTGATTCTATATGAAACTCCCTCCCTTTAGCGAGCGGAACTCTCTTCTTTAGAAAGAAACTAATAGCTTTCCCCCTTGCTTAAAAACTCACATATTATATTGAACTGGCACTGCTCCTACTGCTGAAATAGCGTATTCTCCTTCCGCTTCTTATTCTGCTTCAAATCAATAGGAATACGCTTCAAAGCCTGTACCCCAAAAAGGAGTTGCTTGCACTTATATAAAAGGAGTTGGCTTACCAGAGATCTGGAGAAGAGGCCGAAGAAAGGACTTGTACAGGGCACCGAACTAACAAACATTATGTGTTCTGTCCCGATTCTTGCTTTATATGCCGCTGCTTGTTTGTTTCTTCCTCTCTCTTCTTTAGTAGTATATGCTTGGCCCTGAGTTTCATAAGACTTACTCGCTCGCAAGGAACCTAGACTCCCCTCTTGCTTCTTTATTACACGTGCCTCTCCTCTTCAATTCTGTTTATGTTCTACAAATCAGTGTCATCTACAAATAGTAACCTGCAGTTATGAAAGCTGGATCATCAATCAGGGTGTGGGGTGCTCTAAAGTCAGTAACAGGCGGGTTGATAGGATCTGAACATCAGAACAAGAGAAAAAGATGTAAGAGAAGAGACTGGATTAAGAGAATCAGATAGATCAGTATATGGAGCAGGAGAAGATATAGAAGAGGGTCACTCCCAGCCCTGTGCTCTTAGATGAAAGTAATAAAGTGAGAAGGATTACTAGCACTAACAAGCGGACTCGCAACTAAGCCCTTTGGCAGCTATCTCCCATTCCCTCTTTCTTTCCTTCTCGCCCACCCAGTGCTGCTATAAAGTAGGAAAGTAATAATAAAACAGTAAAGTAAGCCTGACAATCACACATAGGAGTACAAAAGAGTAGTGGTCAGTTTGCAACTCAAACTACAGACTTCAAGCGGGGAGTGTCGGTTTGGACCCCAGGATCTGTGTTTAAAGAATCCAATTCATTTAGTTAAGTCAAGTACCAACTCGGGCCCAAGAGAATCAAACCAAGGAGATCAAGTTTGAAACAAGAAGCATAGGCATTGACGCTACTATTAGTCATACTAAAGCTCGAAAGGAAGACTTAAAGGTAGGAGTGGCGGAGTGAGATAAGTAAGTAAAAGACTATACCCTAGGGAGGGCAGACTAACAACTAGGCATTCAGACCTGAGTAGTAGGTCAACAGTGGTAGGTCAACAACCAAACATAGGATTTTCTGGCAGAAGTAGCAAGCTTGGTGGTTTTCGAGGTAGGGCTTTGTTCTTCTACTACGGATTCCCATTCTTCAATGCATGTGCTTAATTCTCCGACTTTCGAGTGAGATTCCCTAGGCAGTAGGTTAGGTTGATCCTAAGCAATAAGATAAAGTACTAGAGATGTGGGGCAGTGTTACAGCCGGATAGTTCTAATTGGAATTCCCTTTTTCTTGTTTCAGTATTGGGTGGCCTAGGTTCGATCCCGAGTTATTAGTTGGGGGAGTCAGATACATTAGTTGCAGGCTAACGATTGAACATGAGCGTGTAGGGAAACCCCGTCTAATACTTAAGCTCGGTTTGTGATCAGTGAATTATGAGAAGTAATAGTATAAGAAAGAGTAAGGCAAGCAAGGATCAGAGACAGAGATATCGTATTTGAAGTAAGCCAGAGCAGACTCATGGGCAATGGAGCAAGGTTCGGGGTCTAGGTAGGCGAAATTAGGACTCGCCAAGCAACTAAGTAAGACGGCCAAGTCACTCTCGGAACAAGCAACGAGGGGAACAAGCTTATCGTGTTCAGGCAGAGCGTGTTAGGAAAGAGTAGAAAGCGGTAGTTAGTTGTGCGTTAGCTGACTTGAGCGGGTCGGGTGCTACTTAATATCTCGGAGTTCTTGAGTGAGTTGCATTTCCTTAGTTGTAGCAGTGTCCTGTTACCAAGTTATAGAAGATGTTAACTTCCGCTTTATATTCCAATTCTCCATCTAGCCCGAGTGGAGTTCGTGAGTTTTGAAGTAATAAGTTAGTTAACCAATTCTATATATATATGGAAGATATATGAAATGAACCAATATGGAAGATATATGAAATGAAACAATCCCTTGTGCTAACGCGTTATTATCGTTTCAGGGGTAGAGTGACTTCACACAGGCCAGGCCCTACTTAGTTGTTAATCTGCTCGAAGTAAAGTAGATCGTTTCGTAGAAAGGTCACCCTAGAAATCAAGTAGGCAATGCAGTTTAGAGCGGAACCCATGTGCCTTAGATCAATCTTTAGTTTAGAGCGGAACCAGCCTTAGTTAGAGAGAGAGTTTGATAGTGTTGTAGAGTTTCGCGCTGTTAGGTTAGAGGGAAAGTAAGCAATGCTGCTAGTAAATAATCAATAGATTCCAAGTAAACAAGGAAACAAGCCGATCCTTATTTATAGTAGAAAGTACAACGCGCTACCCTTCCTTGCCAGTAATATATTCTAACCTTTCATTTATGCTTTAGCCTAAACTGGAATTGCAACTTACTTGCGCACAGCAGATTATCTCTCTCCCTCATTGATACTTGGATACTTTGCTTCTCAATGCCCGGGCATCTTTCTCCTTATCCTGATGGAACAGCAGTCTAGTATGGGGAAAGAAAAGTGCAACTTCGATTATTGCTCCTACTATCAACTACTACTAGCAACTCTCTAATCTAGCCCCTAGTCTTTTTTCACCTATAGATGTTCTACTTTCCCATCCAGGGCCATTACCCTCTCTTCCGGAGCGGCTCTACTGTAAAAATGTGTTTGTGTCCCCTTCCCCGAAAGAAGCTTTCCTCCTTGATTGTTTGGACTTACCCCGGAGGGGCCCGGCACCACCACAACGGAAACTATTGTCTACGCTTTCAGCTTGTATCGCCTCTCGTTTGGTTGCCCTAAAGAGATGAATGTTCTATGGTTTGCTGCCCGAATAAAGAAAGGGAGTTCTTCGTTCGGACCGAGGTTGGCCAAGAATCATCTCTCCAAAGCACGGATTTCTACTATAGACTAAGGATCTGTACTCTCGACTGTTCACTTCCGATGGAGCTGGGTCTTTCTCAATCTCTTGGGGCAGCAGACTTTCCTCACACTCCTTCCCTTGCCCACCTTTATGACACTGGCCTCTCCTATTGCTACTAGCTAATCTCTATCCTCTGGTAAAGCACCGAACCAAGCCATAAAGCAAAAAGTGTCTTTCTTTCTTTTATAAGCTCCAATATCCAATATAATAAGAGAAGCAATATAATAAGAGAAGAAAGCTGTTAGGTTTTAAGATGCTCGACCCACGGGATAGGTAGTTGAACGTCTGGATTGGCTTCTACTGATTTTCGTTTTTCATCTATATTGGCTTGGTCCTCACTGACACACTCTCGGTTCAGGTTCTGTTTTCTTACAGGGAAAAGTCTGATTCCAAATGAGTTAGTCCTACTATCCTAACCAAATAAGTAGTAGATCCCGAGTGCGACCAGCTCTTTTAGGGAAGGGCTTCGTACCGGTGTCAATAAAGATGTGTAAGAAGAAAAGATGTTCCAGTGGTGGGCCCGAGGAAGGATCAAAAGACTTGCTTTCCATTCTTCGAGAATCCAATGAAGAAGGATAAAGGCAAAGGAAAAGCATCCAATCTAAAGTAGGATATGAGTGCAAAGTATGCTTTCACTTGAAGTTAGTTCAGAGCATAAGTAAGACATGCCTTGCGCAGACGAGTCCAGGATAACAATAATGGAAATAAGGTTCGAAGGACTCTGAGTTGAGAGTAAGCCCCTTAACCAGTAACCTATTAATTAGTTCCATCCTTCTCTATTATCTATACGAACTAAGAATTGACTCCAGTTTATTAGTTTGCTTTTGGTCACTCGGCTTTGGTGTTAAAGAAGATCTCTCTTTATCCTGTTCTTTCCTTGAAGGCAGTTACCTTTGATGTGGGTCTATCCGAGCCTCTTGGAGAGCTAAGCCGGTTGTTGGTTTTGTAAGCGAATAAAAGAAAAGAATGGTTGGTTTACCTACTAAGAAAAGAATAGTTGGTTTACCTACTGTAAATAGATGAAAGATGAAACTCACTCCGAGGGAAGGGATAGCGGTAGCATGTCCTAGAAATGGGCCAGTATTGCTATATCTATAGATGTCTTGTTTCTCCTTTCACTAAAGTGTTTATGATATCGAGGGCTATCTCTATCTATGATAGAAAAGTCACAAGTTATTTCATATGATAGAAAAGTCACAAGTTATTTCATATAACCAAAATGCACTTTATCAATTCGCCTTTCCGTCTAGAAGGGCAAGCTGTCTCAACAGAGAAGAGAAAGGAGTTCTCGATTGAGAGTATCTTCTGGCCAAATCAGTATGATTCTTTTTTGTTTACTAATTTCATAAGAGAATAAAGTGATTCCAAGGCAAGTAATAAAGTTGGCGTTGAACTAAAATCATAGAATAAGATAAGGGTAGGGTAGAAATTAGGGAGTCACTTTATAAGGGTGATAAGTGGTAGCTTGGGCGATGATCTAATTGGAAGATCCTCAATCTTAGTACAAATTAGCTTAGAAAGGGTATGTGTTAAGTGAAGTGAGCTTTTCTTTTCCCTGGTGGTTTCGGTTTTCTCTAGTCTTTCCCTTTTCTTTTCCCTGGTGGTTTCGGTTTTCTCTAGGCTTTCAGCACCTTTTCTTTTCCCTGGTGGTTTCGGTTTTCTCCAGTCTTTCCCAAGGTAAGTGGGAGTGAGGCGAGAAGGAGAGAGTAATAAAGGGATCATGATAGTAATGACCAGCCATGATAGTAATTACCATCCTATTGGTCGTTACATGATAAGTTCGAAGAGAAGAAATAAATGGGATCCCCATCAACGCATCAAGATGGATCATCTGGGTTCTATTCTATATCATAAGCAGGTTGTCTAGGTCTTTTCCCTCATTCTAAGTTCTTTGTGAACCCGACCAACTTCTGAATCCTCGCTTGTGGGACCCATTTGGTTGCTGACCTACTCCAGAGCTGCGAATGTAGATCTTTTCTATAGAAAGTAACTCCGACAAGCAAGATTGGATATGGAATTCCTCGGGTATAAGTCAAATCACAGGTTGTTGATCCAATTCAAAGCACCAGGGTCGGGCAAGCTTGTCCAGTAGTGTTCGCCACTTCCAGCTTCCTCCTTTTTCTAATGCGATTTCTCAATAAAGTTCGGGTAAGTGCTCATTGGATTCATTCCCAACTCTTCTGCTCGGAAATAAGGGGGATTTCAAGCTTTATCACAAGTTTATCATTCATAAAAGTAAGGGTAGGGGTTGGTGATTCAAAAGGAGACCCTAAACATACTGTATTAGAGCAGCAGTCAGACTCGTAGCAATAAAAGGTAGTGGAATGTGTTAGGCGTAGAGAATATAGCACGTATAAGCTTATGGCGTAGGTAGTTCTAAGGCGGAATCTTAATGCTTGCCAGAGAGAGTTCTATAGCCCGGAGGAAAAAGACATGACCATAGGATTTAATAGAGAGCGCCTTTGGGTTCCTCTTAAATACCCAGGGGCGATTTCCAAGAAATGGGGCGTAAGGATTGAGCACTGAGGAGGCCTTCGCTCCGTTGGGACGAGCTGGTCGAGGTGTCCAGTCACTCACATCGGTGAAAACTAAGCTATGCCCTCCATGTCCTGAGTCAGGGATACGATAAAGAAAGCCTGTGCCTTACACGGACAACCCGAACTTATTCAAAGCTCTATCCACTTTGTCACATCATGGATGGCTTTGGCTATTGGAGGGGGTAGCCAATATATCCTATCCTAAAAGTTGATGGTGCGACATTGACTACATCCACAAATGAATAGATCTGGGACTTCCCATCAAGATATAGACTACAATCCGAATTGACTCGGTCACGGAAGTAGCATTGCTTTTTCTTCTCTTTAAGTTGTGTTGAAGCATTTGGTACCAAAAGAAGGACGGATTTATTCAATGATATTCTCCAAACTATCAATCCAATTACAGCAAGTAAATTAGTTAAGCAATTTCCAATCTAAGACTCAATTAAAGCGCAACTACATGTATTGCGATTGGGAATGAAAGAGAGGGAAACTACTATGTATTGGATTCAAAAAGTCAATCAACGGGGCTACAATTCGAATAGAGTAGAAGCTGGTGCAGGAGCGGGAGCGGTGCTAGGCTTCCGTCTTTTTTCTGGATTTGCATTTTCCACTTATAAGAGTTCGGGTCGGGAAGCTGTTTAGGAGGTGGTCAAGTAGGAAAGTGAGAATGATACTAAGAAGTAGGAGCCAAGCAGATGAAAGCGGGAAGTTCAATTAGTGGAATTCTTTATTCGTTTAGTCAGGTCGGGGTTAACTCAATTCTTAGACCTAATTAAGTAATCCGCTTAGACCCAATGTGAGGTTTTATTACTTGCCAATGTGAGGTTTTCTTACGTGGATCAATCATCTATTACTGTTAGGTTTTCTTACGTGTAGGTTATTCAACCCCCTTTGTATAGGCTCCAATACTGCCAGCAATAATCCCTGTTTTATTACTCAACTAATAGGATAGGTATAATCCGGTCACTCCCCCAACCCAGCGCTCTTAACCAACTTGCCTTGCCTTGACTTACCTTCCGTCTTCAACCCGGGAAAACTACTTATATCCAAAATTTCCCCAATCTGAATATGAATGTGACTTTATAGGGCTTAGGCTAATATTCATATGAATGTGACTTTATAGGGCTTAGGCCGCTTACTGACTTTCGAGCTTATTCTTTATTTATAGGGCTTAGGCTCCTTACTGACTTTCGAGCTTATTCTTTAGTATGGCATTCCTTTCTTGCTTTCTCTAACTACTGATCCTTACCCTTTCTTTAACCAATACCGATTAGGCTGGAAACACGCTATTAGCACTTTTCCACTAGAAATAGGCTTGCGCTACTTACTATCAGGCTTCATACCTTGCCACCTTACTACTGCTGTGGATCCCGGCTTTACAGATTGAGTCTACCTCTCTTCCCTTATAGTCTCTTACTTGCTTCTTTCGTTCTTGCTTGCTAGGCTTAGCTTGCCACTCCCGGCGGGGTTAAGTCTGTCCCGTCTCCTAAACCAATATGAATTGACCCTATAGGGCTTAGGCTCCTTACTTAGGGAATCGAACACTACCCGATGGATTGAACCGATAGAAGCTAGGATCGAACTAGTACTAACAGGGCTGCAACAGGAGACTAGGGATTACTCCACTCCACTGCCAACAATACTGGAACTTATTGCTAGGGATCCAAACACTACTAACAGGAATAAAACAGATACAGAATATAGATTGGAACTAATAAGTATAGGCACCAAACACATAAGTGAGTCTGCACCTACTCGCTTGAAGTCTATAGCTGTTGTTTTTCATTCTCTAGTTACTGATCCGGATCTTTACTTGTTAACTGAAAACTTCCTCCACCGATCTCAATTCCCTATGCTATTGTTTCCATACTTATTTGAAAGTACTCTTTTCCTGGCTATTAGTCTGTCTTTACTTACTTCTATTCTTATTATCTTACCTTTGCTTCTTATATTGAACCTCTGATTCCTCTACTGCTTACTTGGAGTCTCCCGCTACTGTCTCTTACTCTTAATCTTAATATCCTAGAAAACTAACACCGCGACTATTGAGAGTTGAACAGGGTGCTCTCAGTACTTAAACGGATGCACATAGAATAGAACCACCAATGACAAGACTTCTGCTACTGCCAACAAGGCTTAGATACTGGGGAGACCCCATAAGAATAAGCATAGTAGTTGTAATAATGAAAACAAAACTCAAGAATCCCACTCATTAGTCTAGGCATGGTTCTGTGTCTAGGTGTGCCAGCGCTCTCAAATAGTAAATAAAGAATGGAACTAATAAGTATGGGAATCAAATCAAATCCCTAGGCGGTGAAACTCTGGCCGAACCCACCGAAAACAAGACCTTCCGCCAGGAAATCAGACTTGAACGCTGCCCACGAAAAGCTGTAATCTAAGAAATCGGAATTACACCACTACTGACAAGACAAAAACGATAAAGTCAGAGTCAAGCAAGGTAAGCCAAAGAAAACAACTCGACAAGCTACCACTACTACAAGACGGAAAATACCGATAGCAAGCCTTACCCTTGACTCTCTTGAGCCCGCTCCTGTCTCTTATTCTGACTATCCCGGCCATCATTCCCTTACAGCTGACTTTCTTTCTTTAACAGGGTGGGGGTGTTGTGTTCTATTAGTCTCTAACTCCTTACTTGCTTTCTTGCTTATTAGCTTCAAACGGATACAGAGCTCTCTCGTTCTTTAACCGGATACAGAGCTCTCTCGTTCTTTGACTCCCGAACACAGGACTTGCGGACGAACAAAGGAATTGTTATAACACAAAGAAAGGAAGTAGGAGCCAGCAGCTGACGCTGCCCTCGACTCAAAGCCAATTAGACTTGTATGCCTGCTGGGCCCCTGATTGAGAGTCGCCAACAGCCGGAGAAGGTAGAGAAGAGAGTATGACCTATATTCTGCATCTAGTATAAGGCAAGTAATTGAACTACTGCTCCTAAGGTATCAAAGAAATAGTATATCCCCCGCTCATACGGTATAAAAGAATATTACCAACAAATCAAGGAGCTAGATCAGTTGCTGTATAAAGAGAAAGAGAAAGTCAGTCAGGTTACCCGTCAGAAGGAGAGGACAGTTCTTTTATAGTTTCATCGTATGCAGGAACAAGCTAAAGTAATAGGTCTGCGGGCAGTAAATAAGTGTCATCCCTTGTGTTTCAATGGTTGACCTTTCCGTAAGAGTTAACTGCAGCCTGTTAGTTAGATATCCAACTAGTAACTACTTAGATATCCGACTAGTAACAACTATTGTGTAGCGTAGGAGTAAGGGGTATCCAGTTGCCGGTTCTTCAGTATTTCATAGTATGGAATTTTCTAGGCTTTCAGCACCTTGACTCTAAAAGAAAGTATGATATTGATCTTTATTCAGGTTCTAGGGAAAGGATCATCCAGTATATTATGACTTGATTTCTATAGGCCAATACAAAGTTCGAGAGTTTCGCTTGTGTAAGAGCATTGCATTTCTCAGAATATAACAAGCCTTATTACTATCTTGGCATTAGTCATTTCCGGAGTATTAGCCCCGGTTAGTGAAGGACCAGAGATGCTTTCTTTCCTCTCGAGTTATGAATCAATCTGGTATATAATCCATAGGGGATGCTTGGTTACAATTCTGAATAAGCTCTCTTTTGTGCCGGTTCTATGCATGGCGAAAAGGAGCATTGGAATGGTCTCTTACCTTCCAATTCATACAAATCAAATCAAGCAGAAGGAAAAGATATTACATTGAGAATAGAAAGCTATGAAATGGATTGAGTTTCTCTTAGTTGACAAAAAAACTACCAATTCCGTTCTTTTTCAATTACACATGAAATAGGTCAGTCAATACTTTCCTTTTTATTGCCTTATTCTATATGGTACCCGTTGTTGTTTCATTGAATTTGCTTCATTAATAGGCGGCTCGCGATTCTACTTTGATCGTTATGGATTGGTACCAAGATCGAGTCCTAGGCAAGCAGACATAATTCTCACAGCCGGCACAGTAACAATGAATATGGATCCTTCTTTAGTATGATTCTACTTTTGAGTATTCTTAGACTTTAGTATTCTTATATTCTATTATGCCTGAACCGAAATATGTCATTGCTATGCGAGCTTGTACTATTACAGGCAGTACTTATTCTTTCTTTACAGGAGGATTCCTTATTCATTCTTTACTGGAGGCAAGTACGGATTCAGAGTACTGTTCGTGGAGTCGATAAGCAAATTCCTGTCGATGTCCATTTGCCGGGCTGCCCACTTAACCCAGAGGCAGTTATAGATGCTATAATTCCACTTAGTAATAAATGATCTCGAGAAAGATTGGAAGATGGAACTGTGTCTAAACAGGAATATCGATATTTGACTACCAATCACATGTTTTGTGTTCGACGCTGTATGAGTACTGGAAATTATGATCAATAATTGCTCCATCAATCACCATCCACTTCTTAGAGACCTTCAGAAAACACATTTCCAAATCCATACCACGAATTAGTGAATCAGGCAAGGTAAGGTTATTTTGTGCAGAAAGAAAGGGCCAAGCAACGAGGCAAGTCACGACTAGACAAGTACAGGAACAGGAGCAGTACTAAAGGGATGGGATGAAACTCAAACCATTAACTTCAGGTCAGCCAGGCCACCCACTAATACAGAATCAAACAACTACTGGGGAGGCTTCATCCTTTGACTACGCCGTTCCATTCTGACTTTCACTATGGAGTTGCCCTCTGTTACTGACTAGTGGAATAGACCGCTACTGACTAGTTCAATTATGAGTCTACTACTGGATGCTTAGTACTAGAATCAGTGAATTGATACCTTGACTATATATACCTCGGGGAATCACCAATACTACCAATACTAGATCTTATCACGAGTTGAATTCTTATACCACTTAGTTGCATTCTGACTTGCTTCACTCTGGCTCATCTCTGGCTCTGTCAACTAATACTGTTAGGGCTCATCTACCTATAGTCACTCTAGCCTCTACTTCTTACTGAACTGCTTCCCTCAACTTACAATAAGGGCCCGACCTAAACAAATAAAGAATCCAACAAGGCAGTAACAGATTGAAATAAGGCTATATTAGTTTGATAGGCAAAACAGGACAACTACCCAAACAAGTAAGTAAACTACCCTCCCCTTGATGACCTGACCCGATTGCTGCAGACTACTTTCTCACTGGACTTCACCTTCCTCGGATCTTTCCTCTTCTCTTTCTCATCTAACTATCCCTAACGACACTCCGCTGGCTACTCTCATATATAATACCTATGGCAACAGGTGATGCTTACTTGCCAGTTTCACAGATGCTTACTTGCCAGTTGACCAAAGGACTTGTACTAGACGAACTCTGGAAACTCCTGTACTGCACTAAGAAACACCTCTTTCTCTTACTTAAGTAAGTTGGAAACCCTCGTAGTCAACTACTTCCTCGCCAACAAACTTACTATAAGGGCTAACTCGATCTTACAGGCCTACCTCGACTCAAAACCAGTAAATCCCGGTCTGAAACTAATAATCATAAGGGATAGCTAATATCAACTCAGGTCTTCCGCTCCGAGGTATACCTATGAAAACTACTCAGATCAGAGAATTAGGAATTATTATTTATTGCTATAGTTGTTACTTGTCTAGTAGTTGCTTGGCCCTTGCCTAGCCGGGAGAGTCTCCTTGAGTGCTCGTTTCCAGAGTCAACCTGTGTGCGTCTGTTCTGGCAAAGGGGAAGAAGTGGGCAAGGTAAGAATTGGTCATATGAGTTGAAGTCTGAGGTGCCCCTGTTTGAGTCTACTACCTTGGCTTTCTGGTCATAGGCTTACTTGTTTCAGTCTGATAGTTAGGTGCCTTCGTCAGAGTAGCTAGTTGATTTCTTTGTTTCATCTGTATTTGTAGTAGTAGAGGCTTTACAGCACCTTAATTAGTAGTTGCTTGGTGGACTTGTTTATAACTATGCTATAACTACTTATTTGTCCTACTGCCGCACAACTACTTACGTAGTTGCTTGTCGTCTTGGCTGTTCTTTCTTTTCTTTTCTTGCCTTGCCTCTCTCCGCTCTGTTAACAAATACTTTTATTGCTCTTGACTCTGGACCACTACACTACACCTCTGATGAAACTTAACCTCGAACAGGACTACTGGTGCCTAGTAGGGGTGAACCCAAAGCTAAGAATCGAGCTAAGTAGTCAAAGAATTGGTTGACTTACCGCACCGCCGCATCCAGTATTTATAGGTTAGTTACCGCAGCTTAGCACCTACAATAACAGAATGAATATGGTTACCGCAATTTACTCTTTTAAGAATCAGTTAACTAGCTTACCGCACCGCCGCACTTGTTTGATTCTGTCACTCCTTAGGCACATTCCGAGGGGCATGGGTTTGACTCTTTCGCTACCCGGTTGAAGTCTTGTCTTTGGTTCACTGGTTCTGGTTGTTAGGTGTCTTAGGTACTATAGATCTGGTTTCAGCCTTCTAGTTGCTAGGTCAATTCTGCCTAGCTCACCTCCTTACTAATAGCTGCCTAGCTCACCTCTCTTATTGGTAAACTACTCGCTCACCTCTGATCTGAGTTTCATTCCTTTACTCACTACTAGCTACCCAGCTGCCTAGCTCACCTCCGATGCTGTTACTACTGGGAGGTCATCTGATCTATCTGGTTAGTGCTTCAGGCTTGTTGTTAGTGGGTTGGCTCTGAGTGGCACTGGCTTCATCCGGATACTGCTTAGGGACATTCTTAGTTTCACTAGCTCAATTCTATCCCATTCCGGTTTCCTATATAAGAAGAGTGAAAGTGAGCCTATGGTTTTCTCTACTGTGTGTGTACTTATTCGGTATAGTGGAAAGATGTCGTGAAGACATGAGCGGCCCTGCCGCGTAACGCGAACACAGGAATTGCGGAATCAGGACTTGCAGAATCCGGACTTGTTCATAAACTGCCGCCTTTCCGGCTTTAAGCCTTGGACTCGCTGGTTGGATTCTGTATTTAGTAGCTCAGTGGACTAGCTCTATTCTTCCCCTTTGAAAGAAACTGGGGCTTTAGCTTGAAGCTGATTCCGATGATTCCTTGACCTAATGGGACTGCCTTTGGGGCGTAACATTCAAATATATGTAAACGGACTTCCTTTCTTTGCGGACGAATACTGGTCTTGCAGAGCCTCTAACTAACTATACGCAAGCTCTAGCCCTTCTCTTCCTTACTTTCTCTTTGCAGGCACAATGAAACTAAGACTTTGAAAGCTTAACTACATCTGATTCGGCTCTTTTTTCCTTATGGGATTGGTGTACATACAAGACTGATTGAGAAGAATAATGAGCTGCAATAAAAGAATACGATCTTTCCACAGAGAAGTGAACGACTCCGCAGATCTTTGAGGTAAGAAGACGGTGCTAGCGAAGTGAATTAACTGGTTGACTCCATTTCTAAGAGCGGAGCAGGGGAAGAAAGAGAGAGTTGATTCTTATTATTATTAATAAAGCATATAGAGCAGCCTTCACCATTCCATTAAAGAAAGAAGATCATCTCTATTACAATAAAAAGAGAACGAACTGGCTGACGCACAACGTAGTAGTAGTCGCTTGGTGTAGTTACTTGGCTAATAGTAGTAACTTGGCGCCCCCTTGCAGTTGCTGATCTACCTGTTGCTGTAGCCATCTTTCGAGTCCTCTCTTTTTCTTTCCCGACCTCCCCACTCTTAAAGCATGCTCTCTCGGATACAAAACAGGAACAGCTTCCTCTTGATACCCTTACTTTTCGCCAACACCAGCAGGAATTTCTTATTCTTACCTAGACCAATTGAATAGAATAGAGGGGCACCCCTCATCCGCTCAAGTGCGCAACTCGAAACTCGTCACTTTCCCCTTAGACTCAATCCTCCAAGCTAGGTTCGAGATCAGCAGTGAAAGTCTAGGTTTCAAGGGGTTTTTATTATGGGTATTGGTTCAAGTCGTTGCTCGGCCGTGTTTCATTCGATTGTTGGGCACTAGTTCATTCGTCTACTTATGAGTGTTTTTCTTCTTCATATGGTTTTTCTTCTTTTCAATACAATTATGAGTATTTCTTTTATTGACATTAGACCTTAGCTAGGTAAGCTAGAGAGCGAAAGTCAACAAGTATGGAATCCTGGATTCCTGTTACAGAATGAAAACAAGTAAAGCAAGAGGTAGGCTTGGGTTATCGAGCATAAGTCTTGTCGGCGGTGACTTAATTCCTGATTATAGGCTCAATGATGAGAAGCACTAGGAAAAGTATTTTGTCTTCCCCAGAGCGCTATATTATGAGGAGCAATAGAGTCAGATTGAAATAAAGTAGAGGAAGGCTCTAACTCATATATAGGCATTGAAGTTGTATATTTAGAATAAGATAAAAGAATAGCAGGCGGATAGGCAGGAGAGACAGGCTAGTAATTGATCATAGTCGTTTTGGCTCTAATAGTAAGTAGGGGAAGTTTTCAGCTGCCACTAAAGAATGAGATAAAGGTTAATAAGCCCGGAAGGCAGGGCATTAAGGATTAGGGGTTTCGAGCTATGAGTGGAAGTCTTATTCATGGTAATTCCATTCTGATATTCTGTCTCTCAGCATACTACACCGGGATTCCTTTGATCGCGATGTTTTCATTCTCTTTATTACAAGGTTGATTCTTTCCTGTAGCTCAATTACATCGACCCTTGTTATCGGCAGTGAAAGCCCTAGTTCCAAGTTCCAGTATTAGAGGAAGAAGTGGAGCCAAGCCTAATTAGTAATAAGATATTAGAAGCTAAAAAGCAAAGAGATAAGTAAGCAGCAGAAGCCTAAAGCCTAGAAGCGAGTTATCAAGTAAGCAGTGAGAGACTTCAGTAAAGGAATGGCAGACCAAGAAAAGGTATTAGGGGACTCAAACCAGAAACCTAAGAAGCAAGGGCCAAGCAATTCACTGGGTCGGTCAGGTCAGGACTAGAATAGCTCTCTCCTCTTGCTACTAGCTAATATCTATCCTCTAGCTAAAAAGACAGATGTTACAGGAAACTTACTATGAGGGCCACCTTCTCAGTGAAGCTTACCTCTGGCACCCGACCCGAGTCAAAGAATTCAACCAGTCACTCACTCATATCAGTAACAATGCGGGGAATAAAAGAAGTCAACTCTACTCTACTCTTTGGACTACTACTAGTTTGGGCTGTCAACCCTAATTTCTTTGACTACGACGTTCCATTCTTAAGCACTACTACTTGGACTACTAGACTGAACGAGAGCACTTCCACTATAACTCTCACAGGACTACCCGGTATTCCACTCTCCCTCTCGCCTACCTGGCAAATAGTACAGGCCCCTCTAATAAGTCCGCTGGGCTCCTACTAACGAGTTTCATGAAGACCTTTACTACTCGAGAGCACTAGTAGGTATAAGAATGAAACCACTAACAACAAGAATTCCACTTGTTCTATTACTAGATGCTTACTACTAGATCAGATGAATAAGAGTAACACTTACCGCAACGAAGACATCTATACCTGTGAAACCTATCTCCACCAGTCCTTGCCTGCCGCTAGTGTTCGGCTACTACACCTCTCCTCTGGCTCATATAACTCCATTTCTTTGATACCTGAAAAAGGCTCCTCTCTTATCCATTGAAGTTGACCCTGGCTTTCCCCGTAGAGCTCAGTTCTTTGCTTTCTGATAACTAGTCATTCTCAGAGTTGCGGTAACTATAAGGCCCTATCACTATCAAAAGTGGATAAGATCGAATATCAGTAATCCTATATAAAGAGAAATAATATGAGAAAGTGCTTTTACCAGTTCTTTGACCTTAAGTAATTGGGAAAGGACACTCTAGAATCATAAGCCCTTAAGTAATTGGTAAAGCCGTAGAGATCAGATTAAACCCGAACAGGCTATTCTGCTGCACACTTTTGAACTGCTTTTGATCCTGCTCCACCGTGCTTCTCTTACAGTACTGCGACAAACAAATCATTTGTGGATTACCCCTTGCCGACCAAGTATCTCAGAAGTAACTACTACCCCGCTTCTGATCAAGAAACCTGTCACTGCTACCCCGCTTCTGCTCTTTCAACAAAAGAACCCTTCCCTTTAGCCGAGTCAAAAAATACTGATTCCACTCTATTTCTATTATATTATAAGAAAGAATTTAGATAGGGCCAAGACACTAATAACCCTTACTTATGTAACGAGTCTAGTGTTCCACCTAGGAAGAGAGAAAACCAGCTTTCAATTGCATTTGTTGGACAGTTTCAGGGTTTCAATGATGGATTTCCTATAAGACTCAAGAAGTTATTAAATAGTTCATTTTGCACCCTATTCTTGGGGTTTCCTTTCTTGCCCTGTAGCTAAGTAGTAATAGAAGCGCTGTTGCTATAGGTATAAGTAGCTAGTAGCTAAGGTATTTGTTGCGAAGGTAATAGTATAGGAAGCATGCTTATATAAGTCTTAAGTATAAGAACACGTAAAGCCAGACTTACAGAAGAGAAGGGCAGATTCAAGTTCAATTACGGGCCCTTACTATTCATTCTATCAGGAGTTGTGGAATCCCAAGCCCATTCTGGTTTACTATATAAAGATAGAGAAAATTAGACTATGTTTTTTGCTTCTAAACAAGTACTGTGGTTAGTATAGACAAAATGAAACGACTTTTCTGGCAACTAGCTAATCTCTTACCTCTGTAAACTATCATACCTCTCCTCTGTAAACAAATACTTCCTCTCCTCTGTGATGAAACGGGACCAGACCACCACTAAGAAGAATTCCACTCAAACAAGAACAGGAGCAGTAGTAACTATTTCATACCAGAACTCATTAACTTGAAAAGCATGGAATTTCTTCTTCCCCAACTGACTATAGAGGCCTCTTATCGCCCTTATCTATACCATAATTAGCTCCTGCCTTTTCGAATTGAGTTTTTATTAGCAACTTCATTCTTCTTCGGACACTAACCCCTTTGATAACTAAGTAGCTTATTATCCCTCTTCCGCATTTACTACTAAGATCATAATGGAACAAATACCTTATATAGCACTAGACCTAGACTAGATTTATTCCTCCAACTTAATATAAGGGCAACCCTCGCTATGAACCTAGACAATTTCACTTCACTTGAATAACGGACCTTGAACTAAACTTGCAGACGAATACTAGAGCTTACTAGTAAACTACTATCTGATTTCCCCAAGAAGTAAGCTTCCGCGCTAAGATCTTTTCGTGTTTCTGTTTGCCCCGTGTTTGTTGTCAATGGAGTCTCTTTAGAAGCAGGGCCCTTACTCATAATTTAGATACTTGACTTTTCTTTCTTCCTTTATAATCATAATAGGTGCCCGGGCGAGAGAGATAAGTTGCTCTGTAACATTCCTTTCCGGAAACTCCAGGCATCGCAGCTGACGCTGCCCTTGCCTCGAAGCCTTTAACCCAGTAAGTATTTGTTGGCGCACTCAACTAAACTTCCCGCGCGTGCACCAAACGACTGAGTTTC
Organism: Musa acuminata AAA Group; assembly: GCF_036884655.1. Lineage (NCBI taxonomy): Eukaryota > Viridiplantae > Streptophyta > Magnoliopsida > Zingiberales > Musaceae > Musa > Musa acuminata. The sequence goes on from NW_027020741.1 coordinate 113,999, forward strand.
AATTGAAAGAGCCCAGGTAGTAGAGTAGCCCAGAGGTGGAGGAGCAACTACTTTCTTATATGAATTACCCTGCCCTCCTTATAGCCAACTCATGAACTTATGGCATCAAAGCCTGTACCCGATCCCGCTCCTACTCTAAGGCAGATCTAATACAAAGACAAAGAAAACAGGCGAGTCACCACTAGACAAGCGGACAGAGCCAAGCCGACAAGATGAAAGGTAGGCGCCAAGCAACGTATACAAACAAAGGAAAAATCACTAGAACTAAGGCTTATCATTGACCTTCAAGTTAAGAAATTCCCTGGTTCATTGACTTCAAGTTAACCAATTCCCGGGTTACTGTTCCTTAAAGTAGTGGTCCAGTGCCAACACCAGACTTGAGAACGGAAACAGCAGTTGAGGAAGCTTTATCAACAGAATCAGCAGTGCTTGTAAAGTCTCCTTTTGAACTCACTCCTACAGTTGCTCACCAATTACTTAAGGGCTAGAGCACAAGAACGACACTTTCAACAAATCATTCTTTACTGGATCGAGATACCTGCTTGCTTTTGATAACTTGGATGAGGCTCCTCTCTTTTTTCTCTTTACCAACTAACCTAACTCCTAAACACATAGCAACTAGGCAAGTTTACCTTAGCAACAACCAGTTCAGTTGACAGGCAAGCATATACTAACGAATTTGATCTCTTCTCTCTTCTTACAGGATTTACTCAGCGGTCTTATTTTGACTACTTGCTTAACACATGGGACTTCAAGCTTGATTTCTTTCAGGTCTTCAAAAAAGAAAGGGTTAATCCTTCCCTGATGTCCTGCAAGAAAGGGTTAATAAAGCTTTTGATTCACTAATCCACCCTTGACTGTACCTGAGGAGTCACACTAGCATCTCCACTTTAATTGCTCGCTTTTAGTCATTCTGATCGGAAAACTGGAATGGAATATCTCTCAACAAATACTTATTTAAACAAGCCCTGCTGCTCATCTCTGCTAAAGGAATTAGGGATACCTCGCAACAAAGCCTTTACCCGGCTCCTACTTATGATCCAGCTTATGATACTGCTACTAAACAAGCAACTACGGAAGTAGACCTCGCATCAAAGCAAGTCAGATAGTCTGCAACTTACAATAAGGGCCTCTCCTCTAAACTGTATTCTTTATTTATTACTTCATTGGCTAGCAAATTATGTATTCTGGCCTGCTCTGCTTAAGTAGTTTTATACCTTAGAACGAACTAGTAATTGCCTGTTTCTCGGCTTCTCCTATTGCTACTCATCATTGAACCCTCTCTTGCTCATCTCTGCAAAAAGGTATCTCCCCGACCCGACCTAAACTCTAAAGTCCGAAGCTCCTGATAGAGCCAAGCCTGAGTTCAAAGAGATGGAGGGTAAAGATTATAGGCGTCAATGCACTAGAACAGCCAGTAAGTACCAACATGGGGAATCACATGAAAAACATCTTGGCGATTCTAAATAATGCATTTATTACTAACATCTGGAGGGTTTCTTCCCTGAACTAATTGAACTAGCTTCCTCTCCTCGACTTAAGCTTATGCTCTGTGAACTCAAACTAAACAGGATTTCTTTCCCACAACATAGGGGCTGGCTCTTAACTAGCGGATTATTCCCTTGCAGGTTGTAAATACACTGCTTCCCTTCATGAAACAACTTGAGCTTTAGCCGAATCAACAACTCCCTTATCGTTTGCTGCTGACGACTACTTCACCTCCGGCTCTGTCAAATAATACAGATGCTACTGGGGATGAAACAATCACTCTCACAGCCTATCATCTATAATACAATACCTGACACCCGACCTCTATTAACTTATTTCAACAAGCACTCCTGGCTCGGCTCCTATTAACTTCTTTCAACAAGCCCAGCAGCTGTCAACAATACCTCTCCTATGGCAACTATCATACCTATCTACACAAGCAAGTCAGTAAACTAAGTCAGTAACCCAGCCTCAAAAAGTAAGCCAACAAGCCTACCTTACCCGCTAAGCAACTTAACCTAGTGCTCTCGCCTCCTCTCTTTGAGACTTAACTCGACCTGCAATAAGGACTTAGCGCTGAACCTTAATCCGACTCAACTTACACTTTCACTGTCAACTTTGAACTCACGGGCTACAATCTCTTATGCTTTAACTCTCAACTAAGAATTCCAATCCAATAGTCAGAATGGGTTCGGGTACATCCTTTAGCGCATTCTATTATTACTTGAAACCGGAGAAACTCAATGACTTTCTTTCCTTCTCGCTTCTAAGCTTGCAGCTGACCTTACTTTAGCCTTATAACCTACACAGCCTAAGTATAGTCTACTTTACTCGAACAGAAACGATACTTCATATCAGGACCGATGCACTTCCCTTTATAGTTCTTTTGCCGAACTCACTCTTGTTTTAGTTTCAACTGAACTTCCTCTTGCTCCTTTTGTTTTGAAACAGAGTCTGGCCTGGGTCTGGAAGCAAAGCTGTTAGTTTACGTTCCTCTCTGGTTGTTGACTCTTGACTCTATCTAAGCAAGAGAGATATTCCAAATTCAAATGAAACAAGGCGAGTTGGGTCGACGAGATGGGGATATTAATATTAATAATCTGCTGGAGCCGGATCAGTAGAAAGTTTTGTTATAGAAGTATAGAAGGTTTTACATAATAAGTGGAAGCTCTGGTTGGTAACTCCACTTATTGTCTTGCTGTAGCTCAAGCAAAGTACTCTCGTGAAATACCAGTTCCAATTCTAGGATCCGTAGAGGCTAAAGCGGATGCTGGATCTGGCAAGGAAGCGCGGTTAAGTGTCGAAAAGAGAGGTGAAGTTCTTTTAAATGATGTTTCTTTTCTTGGTAAAGTAGAAAGTCTAGGTGTTGACGATGAAACCAGTTTACAAGTCTAGGTGTTGGCGATTGGAATGAATCCACCAGTGGAAAGGAAGCAAGTGGGAGGTCGGTCGGGCCTATATAATAAGTCTTGGGGTTGACAGCAATACAGCTTTTCATTCTGATTCTGATGCTTACCATTGATTATAGTGGTATAAACAAACAAATACTTTTTCCAACTTCGATTCTATTATCGATTCAATGTCGCACTAAAAGACATTTACTTCGGATCAACTGCTTTGCTTCAGCAAGGTTGTCGTCAAGTGGAAGTTCAGAATTATATTCAATATATAGAGCACCTACACCCAAGTATAGAAATAAGTAAATACATTGCTTCTGCATTCATCTGTAGCTTTCATCATGAAATCCAGCTCTAGCTGCGCCCTTGGTATGACTTTATTTCTTCTCTCGAGCACATGGATAGACTCATGCAAAGATACACACTGCTCTGCTTCCCTTGATACACACTGCTCTGCTTCCCTTTACTCTCAACTTGAAGAATGGAATGCAATTATTTCATAATAGAGTTTACTTACTGCCACAAATCTTGCATACTAATACAAAGAATATAGCTGGAACTATAGGAAACTACTTTGAGCCGGCTGCTGACTTGATATTCTTCCTTGAAAACCGCTTACGCTTACTTTTGTCTTATGAAGCTATGAGGCGCGTTGGGACCGGGCAATAATATGGGTTCGGATGCTCACCAGAGTTTTCATTAGTGGGAACTACTTGGGGCTGGAAACCAATATTTGCTCATTGCTGGAAACCTTATTGTCGGCTTGAAAACGCTATCCTCTATACTCGGGTTAAGGTTAAGCATAAATACCCAATTATCGTCATTTAAGTAATATGGTAAACTCATTGAATGGAAATTGACCCATCAAATGCCACTATCGGATGTTCTACTACATTTGAGCCTAACATATTACTTGTTCAAAGCGACTCTAGGGGCAGGACAACCAACCTCTGGCGCAGCGGAACAAACCACTGCTTCTGCGCAAGTACTTAAAGAATCCCTTAATCCGAATAGGGAATTCCATTCCAGTTTTAGTAGAGTTGAGAGAATGCTTGTCAACTAAAATGCACCCGTTATAGAAAATGGTAACCACTGAGATGGGTAGCGAGTTCCCCTTAGCCTAGCCTAAGTTCAGTTGTCAACGAGATAAAGATCATAAGTTATAGTAGATGAAAAGTCAGGAAAGGAAGTATAATACCCAGATGAAGCAGAAGCAAGTAGAGAGTCATAAGCGGTACCCGAAGTAGGAACAAGATCTGAAGCTGTCTCATCAATCTGAAGTTGTCTCATCAGGAAGGGAAAGAAAGAAAGCAGTGTCAGTTTGATAGCTAGGATATTGTTTGAGAGCTGGGATAGTAAGGCTTGGCGCTACCGGTGAGTCAGATTGACTACCCAACATAGTTCATTATGATTTGTATGGGGTTCATTCCATATTACCATTAGGGATCCCATGTTTATTGTAGAAGTATGAGAAATAGTCAGTCGTTTTATTCCTTATCGGGTGTTCTAGTCCGTTTGCCAGTAGCTCCATTCTCTTATTAATATTGGTTCGAGCCTTGTTATCGGTAGTACCGGTTAATAGCAAATATCATATGAAAACACGCATAGCAATATAAGTCAAAAGAATCATTAATGGAAAGTCAAATCATAATCAATATTAGATGAGGGAATGCTAGTTTAGAATCAAGTTTGAAACAAGCAAGTAAGGAATGTCGAACTGAGAGAAATGGGTGCCCGGGCTAACCTCTACTGTGAAAGAGATGGGGTCGACAGTTTCAGTTTCATAGAAAGGGGGCTTCGATTAGTTTCTTATTGGTATAGGTGCATTCCTAGGTTCGAGTTAAAGTCTAAGAAGTCGTAGTTTGGTTCTCTAATGAAGTGTTTTATTCTTATATTGGTATATTAGTATTAGTGACTTTGTCCGGTATCCTTACTTATGTGTTTGATTATGTATTCCTAGCCGATGTATCCTTATGTATTCCCACACGATGTATCCTGACTTTTGCTCTTTTCATTCTGAGTTTGCTACTTTATTGCTGGGTTCGCAACTTGATTCTTCCTTTTGAGTTGGGACTAATACTAACGGCACTGTTGTTAGTTTGAAAGCCAGGAGCTGAGAGCCTTTGAGATCAGTAGCCCCAGAGTGAAAGTAGGAAATGGAAGGCCAAGCCTACCAACCCAGGAGGCAAGACAGACTAACCCTAAGGAAGAGCAGACCCACGGATAAAGGAGTGAAAACATATTTTCAATAGAAACCATATATTAGCATAATCTCAATAGAAACCATATATTAGCATAAGTCAATCAAGTAGTAAGTAAAAGAATAAGATACAAAAGTAGTAGAATCAAAGTAAGCAAAGAAAGGCTAGCAATATCGAGAAGTTGAGTTTGAAAAGCAAGCAGCGCCAGACTATTAGTTAGTAGTCGCCTGGTGGATCGGTGTTCGGTGTTGAAGAATCAAGCAAGTGGATAAGTGCTGAGTTCCCAGTTCAAGTGGTAGTAGCTAAAGTCCCTGTTCCGAGTTTGATGTTGAATTAAAGTGGTAGTAGCTAAAGTATAAGTTTCGGTTCACGCCTAAGCCCTATAAGCATTAGTTCCATTATTTGATATTAGTAGTTACAGCTTGAAAGCAAGTAAGTCAGGAGTTGTCGAATGAAAGAAAGGATAGTAAGAAGGAGAGTTAAGAGCGGAAGAGCCAAACTAAAGGCAAGGCAATAAGGAGAAAACGGAAGAGTAAGGCTTAGGGCAAGATAGTCAGACTACCCTCGTTGGTGGGAACTAAGAGAAAGTCATTTCATACAAAGAGTTGGGCCAGTAGTTCCTAGCAATCAAACATAGGAAATTCAAGTTACAAATAGAGAATGTGAGCAAGCAGTTTCAGAGTGAGAGGCGGGAAAGAGAAGTAGCAGCCCTTAAGCCCTAAACGTGGACAAGTAAACTACCTTTTCTTCTTTAAATAATGGAATGGAACCTTGTTTTGCTACTTCTAGGCCTTACGCTCTTAACCAATAATTCCTATAGCCCTTTGTTATAGGCATCAAATGCATTATAAACTCTATTAGGTGTAATAAATGATCTATTTGTCATAAAACCCCAACGGTTATGTTAGAGTTACATTTCTACGAATCTATTTATTAGGAAAGAAAGAATTCAATCAATCGGCCTGGGAATCAAAGTGGAAATAAGGGATAAGTGTTTCAGTTACGGGAATGGAACCACTACCGACAATACTCGTGCTCATAGCTCGGGAGGCCCACTACTATTTCTTGGACGAAAACTGCTGATTCGGATCTTTGAACAAGAAACTAGGGTACTACCTCCACCTAATCAGAATGAAATGCAGAAGTCAGAACCCCACTACTACCAATAAGAGTTGAACAAGCAACAGGGCTTGAGGGCAAGAAAGGGGGAATTCCAATAACAACTAGGGAATCCACTAGTTAGTAACGGACTGAAAACGACTACCATTACTATTAGGCTCGGTACAAGAGTAGGGAACCCAACCTAACCAAAGGAAAGGAAATAAAGGAGGGCCTAGTCAGAATAGACCTCGGGCGTATGAGACCTTAACTAGCAACCGGGAAATCAACTATTCACTGTGGAGCTCGCCTAGGGACTGGGAATTACCCCACTGAGAACAAGACCTTAGTTAATGACTTCGATTCTGACTTGTTAATGAAAATACCTCCCTCCAGGCTTTCATTCTATACCTAGCAATCCACTTATTCGTTTGAAAACGACCTCTTTGCTTTGAGTCTGGGTTGTTAGCTTCAGTATCAGTGAGTTAGGTTACGCTCTAGCGCAGTATAATACATGTATTTCGGACTACAATATATGGTTAGTATAACATAGGACCAAACAAAACAGTAAGTTAAGGTACGGATCTAGTAAGTATGGATACTAAGCATAGGTACAATCTATAGTGCATCTAGCAATGAATCCAAGAAAAGGGAATTCCACTGGCGCTTCTCATGCTTTTACTTATGACTTAGAATAGGACTCCCACTAACGAGGCTCCCACTGCTGACTCATAGCCTGTCCTTACAGTTCTATAACCTTGCTTTACAGCCTGTGAGCTTTACCTTCCTGCCTTGCATTCTGAAACTCCTTTCTTTCATGCTTAGATGAGGTGCTCTAATACTTTTACTTATCGTTTTAGTAAGTAGTAAGCTTACAGTAGTAGCGATAAGAACTCAAATAATAATAAAGAATAACCTAAGCCAGAACCCGACTCCTTTCTTAAGGTCTTGTTGCTGGGGGGTGCATTCACTCTTTAGCTCCAGCCTTGTATTCTCTAGTTCGAGGGATCTGGCCTAGACTCCTTGCTTCTTGGGTTTAGTATGAAAATGACTGCTTCCAGGGTATGGTATGAGTATGCTTATAGCCCGTATTCCTTACTTGAGAGTTTTGGGCACCAGCCCTTATGTTACTAATGGGGCGAATTCTGTGTTTTCACTTGCAATCTTAGACCCCCTTTCTTTCATTCCGAGTTTCCTGTCTCTCGTTCTCCAACTACTCACTAAAAGAATCCAACTAAGAATAAAGAACTCAATCCGCAAAAGCGAGGCTGTAACTACTGCTTCTATTACTTTAACCGCTACTGGAAAGAATGAAAACACCGATAACAGGAATCGAGCCCGGAACTAAGCCTTGAGCGACTATTTAGAAGGTGGATTCAAGTCTATCTCTACTTCTAACCTTGTCCTAATACTTGACCTAGTGCTTCTCATCCTTTGACTTATAACATGGAATGGCCACCTAACATGGAATTGAACTACCGCCTTAAAGAGTGGAACCACCGCTAAAAATAATGGAACTAGTAAAAGCAAGACAGCAACCAGTGCTTGGCCACTCCCTAATAGTTGAGATTCCTCTTTGGGCTGTTATTTGTCTCTGGGTGCCCAGGTATCGTCTCCACCGTAAGCCTTTCCTTAGCCATAGATAATATGTTCCACTCATGTAAGCCAACTAGAAACAAACCATATTACACACAGGAGCAAGTCATCACATCAAGTTCAAGGACTGGGCGCTGAAGAACCCTATAATCCAACTAAGCACAGACCAATCTGTTGACGTTACCAACAAGAGTATATTAATTAGTTCCACAAACTCCAACTCCCATAAGCTTTAGTGGTGCCTATGTCCTTTAAGTATAGTAGTGAAAGGTAAGGCTGTCTAACTAAGTGATTAAAGTCAACGAGCAAGGAAACAAACAAACAAGCAGCTTAGGCGAACTCCAACCAGCAGACAAGCTGCAACGGGACAATCACCAAACCTATACAACACTGTTAACTCTACTACTCTGTTAGCTTTAACCAAACTCTTAACGCGAGTTCATTTAGTGCACTGCACAATATAGAAGTAAGTCAAAACAAAGCAGCAACTTACTCTTAAGGCACTGCTCACTCTCAAACTCCGTAAGCATCCTGATCCTGTCCTGAAACAAAACAATGAGTTTGCTTGCTCTAAATCACCTAACACGTTAGCACCCCGAGAGTAACCCGACGCACAACTAAACTCACTTCTTACTGCTGGCTAAAAACAGCTGACTATTGGCTCTTCATAACTTCTTACTGCGAGTTCGAGTCGACTAGGATGAAACAGATTGACTTAGCGCTTCAACACGGCCTCTCTCTTGCTTAATACCGGAATTCTTTCTTTACTGCTTATAGAGAGTGGAGAGCATTATTGATACAGATTGATTTCCCCCGCCTTACCGCTTGCTTAAAGAAAAGAAGATTGATTTGCACCTGCTTCCTCGCCTCTCCGGAGTCAACTAATTCTAGTAGAAGCCTCTATAATAAGTCCGATGTGGTTGCAGACACAAGTAACAGGCTCTGCTCTAACTGGTTCTCTTGCCTACCAATAGTACTTAATTGAATTGAAATGGAATTGTTCATATGAGAACTACTACTGAGGTGAATTCTGAACTGAACTGATGAGCCCCGCTTTCCAGATTCCACTTGGTATTCCACTCTAAATCCGGTGTTCCAGTGAGAGTGATAAAGTCAGCTACAATCGATTCTTTAAGTAGAAAACTCCATTCTGTGGACCACACCTCGCAACAAAGCCTCTCTCTCCTCTTATCCCATACCTCAAGCCATAATTCTCAAGCAAACTCCGGTTAAGTCCTAAGGTTATGAGGAAGTCCGGCGGTTATGAGTAAGTCCTGCGCCTGTTAATTGTATTTCTGCAGGAGTAGAATCAAGATCAGAAGCCGTTAGGTCGGCAAAAGGGGAGGGAAGTGACCTAGTAGATCTAGCATGCCTAGCTCAATACCCTGATTCCGTTTCTTCCGATCTTGTGCTTCTGTCGATTCTAAAGTCATCATAAGGGAGCGGGGGAGCTACACTGTTTTATAGGCAATAGAAACCCCGACCCCTTGTCCGAGTAAAGGCAAGAGAAAGCGGATTTCTAGTTGAAGGCTTGAAGACCAGATTGATAGTTGTTTCCGAAATACCCCACTGCTTATGATCTTGAAACTACTGATGATCTAATGGACTTAACTCGAACGTAGCTTGCTTCTTTTCTCGCCTCTCTCCCATTGCTTGTTGGGGATGAAACTCTAACATCACCACTTGCTGCTGAAAGATCTGTGTTTCCAGAGATTAGTAGTGCCTAGCTGCCTTACGCCCGATAGCTAAAGGTCTTCCCCGGCTTCAGATCTTGTTGTTGTTGGGCCTGTGCCTGGACCTGGACTCTAATCTACCTCTGGCTATTTGAACTCGGGCTACAATTCATTGAACCCTGTAACTAACCCAGTAAGGGCACTGATTCTCCCTACCGACAAAAAAGAGGGAGCTAGGCATGTCAGAGAAGAGAGAATTTAGATGTCATTTCTTATACTTGGTGGCGACTATGGCAACTATCTGATATAATACCTCGGGCGACTATGTGACCAGCGATGATCTGACCTAAACACCTTACTTTCTCGCTCCAGTTGAAGAAGCACCCAAAGAAACATTGACCACTTAGCGCTTCAAAGCCAGAGTACCTTATTCTAGTTAGGTTAAAGAAAAGAGTCCGGAGGCGGTTGGGGTGTTTCATCTGTTTCATCGCGAGTCGCTTTTTAGTAGCATATTGTATAGAAATACTTGTGACTTGACTCTAGTGACTTGACTCTACCACATGTTAGCCCTTAGCATCCCGAGTGGAATCTGTGTTGGCAAACAAGATTAGATGCTTAGTGAGGAAGAAAGATATGAAGCCGTTCAAAAGTGAGCTTATGAATTGACTGTTCTTGTTTCATCCGTGTTTGTTGGCTTTACGTCTAATAGGGGTTCAGCTCTTTGCAACTTGAATCCTATAGAGGTTGGTGTTTCACCTTAACTTCAATCTTATATCGAATTAGAGGCTAAAGGAAGCGAAGCGGGTAAGTCCCAAGAAAGGCCTATAACTCGGATTCCCTTATTACAAGCTTTCTATACGAGACCATACCCTATCCTATTCCCTTTTACGTGTCAGTTCCATTCGATTCTTCCATTCTACAAACAACGGAAGAAACAGTTTGGTTATGACATCCCTCTATCAGTGTGCAAGAGAGATCCCATTCTGACTTATGTATGAGTGGAATCCGATCCGTGTTCCTGTTCTGTATATAGGCTTTCCCTTTGTTACTCTAATAAGAAATAGTTGTAAGATGGTGCACCCGCAATCGGCACTGACTTGACATCGAGCGCAGAGGAAAACATGAATGGAAATGGAACATTAGCACTGAGTCTTGTTGCTTGATCCAGTTCTGTTGCTGGTTCAGCTACCTATATGTTTGATTACCTCCTTCTTTATCGCCTCTCTTTGTTTGATTACAGTTACTTGCTTCTTCTTTACTTAGCGCTTGCTGCTGACGAACTTTCTATTTATGATTCTTTATACTTGACTTCTGCAGTTGATCCGAGATCTTCTTCTTACATATGATGACACTTTTATAACGCGTAACAGGTAACTCGATGACGCGGAACGTTAGTAGCCCAATAACTCCTGCCGCGGCACACGAACAAAGGAACAGAGGAAGGTGAACACAGGACTCAAAGGAAGGAATTGTTATAACTTCAGTCTGCTTTGTTCGACTGGCGAGGAAGCTCCTGTTCGCGAGCCCGAGTATATCTATATTGGTTATAATAAGAAGGAAGGAAGGAATGGTATGGATCTGCGCTAACGGATAGGAGTGACTCAGCATTCGATTCGAGAGACAAAAGAGCGCGAGTTTGGATAGAACCAGCAGTAGATTCAAAGTCAAGAAAGGAAGCAACAATCGATTCATAAATCTAAGTTCGAGTTAAGAATCCAGTTGCTTGTTTGTCAACGAGAGAAAAGATATTAAGTTGGATCTAGAGTTGGAGCAGAATCAAGATCATCTGCAGAAGCGCAAAGTAGAGTTATTGTTGTTGGCGATGAGAATAGACTGTTCGACACTTTACCAAATTCTATACTAGGTGCTCGTTCCTTTGCTTAATTGCTCAATGGAACTTATGTTTCTGTTCGTTGAGAAAGTGACATTCTTGTTTCATTTCTTGTTTCATCCTAGTCGACTCGAGAAAGATGCTGTGCGAGTTCACTTATTAATTGACAGTTGAAAGAAAAGCTGCTGTATCATAAGAAGAAGAAGCTAAAGATGGAGCAGGTGCGGAAGTCAAGTATCTGGTTACAGTTGAAAGTCCAGGTCCAGACCCAACAACAACAAGAACAAGTCGTGCTAATACAAGTTTCCCGCGAGGCGAGGCAGAAATAGATGTTTCAGTTGAGTTGATAGAATCTTCTGTTAGGTCAAAAGGAATAGTCTCAAGGTCAGGTTTCAGGTCATAAGCTAGATCAGGTTCATCAACAGTGTCAAAGTCAGCTGCCCGCGGTTCCTCAAGTTGAGAGTCAGGATCAGGCCCCGTAGAAAGATAAAGTAAGTCAACTGCATAAGTCGTTTCATTTCCAGAGAAGATACTTACATCATTCTTGTTCACCGAAAAACATAGAATAGAATTGGATTAGATTGTTTACTCACTTCCCTCTTGCTTGAGTATAGGTTGAATGGAAAGGAAATAAGAAGCACATAGATTGATTGGGGTCCAGCTGTAGCTCCTTGTCCACCAGAATCCATTAATCTTATGGAAAATTCTCATTGAAACTATCCTACAGTCCAACGAATCCATTGACGCCTAAGATAATGACTTGTTGAACCCAAGAAATAAGAGTCAGAGTTGTTACCGGACAAGCTACTACTACAAAAGCACAGAAATGCAATCAAATAAAGTCAATCAGTGTAATCTCTGGTCAGCGCTAAAGGAATCTCGGCAGCAATTGGTTCTTCAAGTCGAGTGTCATTATCAGCAGCAATCGATTCTGAAACCTAAAGTGGGGAGCTTCAAGTAGTATTTGTTCTGGTTAGAATCCATTATACCTTCCGCGCGTAAGAGAGCTCGAACCGCAAGTTTCAATTACAGATTCAATACGGAGAGGACTTGGTAATAATAGGTGAAATTAGAAGTATTGTTTCGGGTGGAGCATAGGCTCAAGCATAAGAAGGAGAAGAAGATAGAGCAGATGAAGTTCAATTAACTGTTGGAGTTGACTCGGCTATAGTATATGATTCTTTGTTCACAGAAGCATTAAGTATTGCCAGCGCTGAGTACTGCCAGTTCAAACTAAACTAAGTGCGCGAACGGGAGAGTTTACAGTTTCAGAAAGATCTGAAGGCCGAAGCCTAATCTCCTATTTCAGAATGAGTTGAAGCTGTTGGGGGGTGACCATAAGAATGGATATGTAGATGTCCCTAAGCTGTCAGTGGTGAGTAAGCGAGGGAACCCTAAAACCAGAACAGTAATAACTCTGACTAACACGTTACTATTCAGATTGAGAATGGTTACTTACTATCTTATTGAGAATAGTCACTTTTATTATATTGTAGATAGTAGGGCAAGAAAGAGAAAATCAGTATTAGTTGACTCAAGAAAGAGAAAAAAAGTATTAGTTGACTCTTAGCACTATAATCAATGGTAGAATGCTTTGCACGTAAGGTAGCTCGATTGGCGCTCTCAATCATGCGTTCAAGCAGGGCGAATAGCAGAGGAGAACCTTTTGCCGACCCCGACTTTCTGTTCAGAATTGAATGATGTGTACCACTAATAGAATCCTGTAACTAAACACTTATTGCTCTGCTACTGCTATACCAAAGTCAAGGGAAGATTCGAGTGTCATGTACCTATTATGTTAGGAAGTCAAAAACGACACCCCGCCAGACCAAGAGTAAGCTCACGCACAAGGTTATGAAAGCCTATATAACGCACCCGCTCCATACTAAACTGGCACTCCATACAACACTGAAACTGATCCTTTTCTTGCATTAACAACATCAACTAATGTTACCCTCGCTCGATAGTGTAGTACTTGACTTATTATTGCCCCCGCTTGGAACTACCGTAAGCTATAGTCTTTTGTTCCTTTGCTTTAAGAGCCACTAAACGCTACACATTAGTAGTCACTTGTTCACTCAAAAGCCCCGAAAGAAGAGAATTGAGTGCACCTAGGAGCAGCGCAAAGAATTGCGTATGTAGTAGGAGAACAGCGCTTTGCTAAGATTCGAGACTCAAATACATTCTCATATAACGGGACCTCCATGGTAGATTGAATTCTCGGATGAACACTAGCAGCCCTGCCGCTATTAGCTCACTGACGCCGAACAAAGGAAAGGGGAAGGGCTGGAAGAGTGGAATTGGATCCGAAGTGGCCTTGAAAGCCTGAGACAAGGAAAGGGGAAGGGCTGGAAGAGTGGAATTGGATCCGAAGTGGCCTTGAAAGCCTGCTCTTTAATCGCATTGACTGAACTTGTGCTGCCGTAATAGATGCGCTCCGGTGCTGCCTTGATAGAGGTATAATAGCTGTTGACTCGTCCGGAGATTCAAAGGTGGAGTTATTCCTCCCTCCTCTCTAACTCCTAGCTACCATCAAAAAAGTCGCTTTTCCTGCGCCCTATTCTCGTACAAATGCGAATAAAGAATCAGACGATGCAGACGTTAGCCCTGAGTCGGTCTTCCTCTACTTCTGAGATCCGGTGCCCCCGCTCGAAGTTCTTTTGCTTTGGCGTGCTGCCGTTTCCAGGTCCTTCCGCTATCTGGCCTTACTGCTGTGAATAAGATGGGGTGCACGAGCAAGCTATGAACTAAGACTTTCAAAGAAAAGAAGATGTTCTTGAATAAGATAGGGCGAGAGACTCCTTCCCCAGCCTACGAGAAGCTCAATAAACGTATTTGAGAGTCAAAGTCAGACGATGCAGACGCAAGGCAAAACCCTAAGTATTGTTTTCACTGTTGGAATCTAAGATTGAAATCCAGCAAGGAACCTCCATAGGGAAAAAGGTTTATAGCCAGAGCGAGAAGAACCTTCAAAAGAGGGAACTAGAGTAGGGAGCAGAGCACGAAAGAAGGATGAAAACGGATGGACACTTTTCCTTGAGACCTATGTCCCGGGTAGGGAATACACTGGAGGGCCAAGCAACTAAGGGCCAACACCAGACCAGACTTTACTTGAGATCACTAGTTTGATACCTTAATTAGGCTAGGCTCATCTCACTTCCTTCTGTTCTTGCTTCATAAGGCTCTTGCTACTGCCAATCTCTCTCCTCTGTGTTGCATTCAAAGACTCCTTAGGTCACTTCTTTCACTGCCTTGGGTCATTCTGACTTTCCGACTTATGAGATTCTAGGTCAATTCTTGCATCCTCTTCCACTTGTTCAGTCTTGGACTCCCAGGATTACCAGGAACTCGACTTTCAATTTATTCCTGCGGATCCTTATTATGATTCTGATCCACCAGATTCCTTGTTTGAGGCTTTAACACACCTCTTATAGTACTGAGTTCGTCCCGCAAGCTGTGTTAGGTGACTTTCCGAGTCAGATTGGTTGACCTTACGGACGAAGGAAAGGAGCTGAAAGCCTGTTACAGAGTTCTTTCTATACAAAGCTCTTTCTTATCTGGATTCCATTCAACAAGCAAATCCACTCTCTCTATAAGCGAATTACTATAGCAATAGGGTAGGGCCGGGTATCTACTCCAAACAATGATTACTTACACATGTAGCACACCAGTAAAAATCAATCTCTATTTGACTTCTCTGCACCGGACATTTCTTTAGTTAGTAGGCTATAATGTGATAATTGTAATAAGGCAATTCTCTAACTCGGGGGTAAACTCCAATGATAGGGCTACGACAAACACTCGAACTTAAAGATACTCCAGGACGGATGCGCTTGATGCTTACTTTAGAACAGCTTCATCTCTAGTTGCAAACAAGGATTCAACAAGAACGGAATTCCCATTTGCAGACCTGCTTGCTGCCAGTTACAAAGTTGTTCTATACAAAGTTCCATATTCGAATTAATAGGTACTTATTTAGCTTGTCCTTGCTTATTCAACTCATTCATTTCTAACTCCTTTAGGCTTAGCACAACAATAAGAGACTGTTCTTTCGATCGGTGAGTCAAGTCAAACAGGGGAAAACTCCATTCTGAAACTTGAAACTCTCCCTTTAACCACTGACGCACTTAGTCTTGCCCATATGTTATCTAGAAGATGGGAACGAAGCACAGATCCTAAGCCAATCCAATAAACTTATCTAAGAATGGAGAGTATCTTCCTGTCTTTCTATAAACCTCCCGACGAAGGAAAATCCTAAGCCTCTTTGCTTATGGCTTCTGGCAGGCTAGTCCATGTTGTTAAGTTGTTCCTAGGTAAAAAGAGGCCAAAGTCGAGTGGTCTATTCTGCATTGGAAGTTGAACTCTACGGTCTTTCCCTAATGGCATTTTTGCAACGCACCTTGCCTTGCTTTCTTCATGCGAACGAAGCGGAGCACTATGAAATGAAATAGATCCGTTAACGCTATCTCTGAGAAGTAGTGCGAGGCTCTTTCCTTCTTTCTGTCTTTCCCCTCCAGATGTGTCCTTGAATTTGAATAAAGTATCTTTGATTCCGACACTGTGATCTTAGGGATGGAATGACTTATATAAGAGATCGGTCTTAGGATAGCCTAAGGTCAGGGGAAGGTACTCCTTTTAGTAAACTAGTGACAGTCTCAGTTCCATCCAATCAGTGGGAGTGCGAGTGGGAGGCATCTTACTTATAGTAGTGAAAGGTCTTCGTCCACCCCTAGGCGAATGAAGAGTGAATGCTTCTTAACAGTAGCTCTGTCTATAAATTCCTCTGATTCCGGGCAAACAAGAAGGAAGCTGGGCATGGACCTTATTCTACTATTGATCTTGTCCTCTGTCTCTTTAACTCCTGACCTGAAAGACCTAGATTCAAGCTAGAAAATCGGATTGGAAGTTCTCTTATGAGAGAGTTGAAACGGGTTCAATAGCTGCCTATGAGTGCAAAAACGAAAGCTCCTTCTCCAACAACCGAGTCTTATTAACTTACTCCATCACCAGCTGTTTCCTCCGGGCATGTCCTTGATACTAGTGTCCTTACTGCTGAAAACATATTAAGTTATTACCAAGTCCTGTTTAAACCCACCTAACAAAGTCAAGATAGCATATATGGAGAGCAAGGAGATTGTCAACATAGCTATTTAGTATTACTTATTCTTTCCCTGAATGAGAAATCCGTATGATCTTATAAGAGCGAGAAGCTTGCTAACAAAAAAAGATGCCATGGTCAAGACGAGCTGAAAAACGAACCTGAATTATAGTAGTTGTTAGCACTACAGCTTTGCTGCGGGCACACTACGGGAAAGATGCTGATGTTTGGGCCCGCTTTTCTACTTGAGTTAGTGGAGCTAGTAGTAGTTAGCCGCTTTAATGCTTTAGTTAGTGGAGCTAGTAGTAGTTAGCCGCTTTAATGCTTTAGTTAGTTTGGGACTACCACTTTTCTGCTGTAGTTAGTTGGGCGTGGTAAATTCTAGCCTATCTCAAAAGTGTTGGATCCTTCATTGTTAATGTCCCACCCTTTCTTTGAACCTTGTTTGTTAATGATCGAACTTAAAGATATGAACTGAGTGCCATTTGATGAGTAAGATCGAACAAGGGAGAGGGATATGGAAAGGATGAAGTAATGAAAGAGGAAGTCATTGCTAGTAGTAACGACTTGTCACGATCCATAGGTTTAAATAGAATCCATGTCCTAGGTCTATCAAAAAACATTCTTTTCGCTATTCTTATATAATTAAATAGAGTGAAAAGATCTAACCCGAAACTAAGCGGGTACTAACTAAGAGCTGAGTCCTCTCCGAACCGCAGGAGATAGTTGCCCATCATACGGCTCACCAACGGAACTTGCCTATTGTTTGGGGGCTCACTCCGGGCAGGTTCGGATCACTTAAAATACACGGCTCTAGGAAGGGACAGGTTCGGATCACTTACAATACACGGCTCTAGGAAGGGGTTAGGTATAGTAAGTTGAAGAAGATGATTCTTTCTCTGAGTTTGTGGAGACGAAAAAGAAAGTCAGCGGAATGAGAAATGTGTATGATCTTATGGTATGCTAAAGCCCGAAAGAAATACCCGTGTTTGATCTTTTCCATCACTGCCCCGCTTCCATGTAGGCAGAGAGAAAAGTAGAGAATGAAGAGTGGCCAAAGGATCTTCCTCTCCAGAGTGCTTCTCGAGGCTATACTCTCTCCCCTGAATAAGTAAGGCTCTGTTAGCCGAGAGGGGATAAGGAGTCCGGATTGAAGCCCCAAACGTTCTGCCAGACACTGGACAGGGGTTAGCTCTGTAAATGTGTGGAGCCAAGTTGAGTAGTAAGTTGTAGGCACTTCTAGGTCCCTTCCCGGTTACTGTATAACTCCAGTGCTTCGGGTACTACGGACCCTCTGCCATCCATTGCTGCGGAGCCGTTTCTGAAGCGGGGGGGCGAACAAGAAATCGATGCCTTTATTAGATATAAGTAGAAACATATAAGTAGAAACAAGAAATCGATGCCTTTATTAGATATAAGTAGAAACAAGAAATCGATGCCTTTAATCCATCTTATCTTTCTAAGACTCTGGGATCCATCTTATCTTTCTAAGACTATTGATTTTGGAATAAGCCCCAAATCCTTGATTTTGCCAGGAAACAAAGCACTGCGCCCAGCCCAGTAAGTGAAAGGAATGAGCTCGGTCTCTTCCACCACACTTATGTATTTCTCTATCCGTGCCCGTTCTGCATGCGCTTCGTTCGCGCGCCATTGAAACTTGGCTCTCCTCTGATTTATTCATTGGGGGTTTGTTTTTCGGATGGACTTCGCCGTTCTTTCCCAACTTCAATTGAAAGGGCTTTATCACAAGGAGATGTCGATTCGTTTTCTGCCCAAAATGATAAGGTGCTGAAATCCTCTGTCCCTGAATCTTGATGAATTGAATCAAGGCCCGCGTCGTTCCAACTACCGATGGGGAGCACCTCAGTATACGATAGCGCGCTGTAACTGGGAGTCCTATTAGACCTAAGGCAAACTTATATTCACCAAACCCAGGTTCATCTCGTGTAGTGATTGTGGACTCGTACAAGGATATGGAGTCGACGGTTTATGTATAAGACTCTACCCTTGATTTCGTAGTATGCATTCCAATCCGTGTCGCAACTGATTCGGTAAGCTACGTGTCCAGTGCACGGAATACTGCCTTCCCAAACCTGACTCATGGCAACCTTCCGGCCGCCCAACGACCTATAACGCTAGTAACTACTCCAACTAGGGCTAGGAAGTAAGCCCCACAACCCAAAGCGGCGAAGAACATATAGAATTTGCTACAAAAGCCGGCTAACGGGGGTATTCCTGCGTATGAGAACATTGTAATGGAGAAGGTAATAGCCGAAATAGGATTGGTTTTGGCTAGAACGCCTAATTCAGAGATATATTTGACACGGGTTTGCCGTAATGCTGGAACTATGGCGAATGCATCCATCGTCATTGATGCATAAATCCAAATATATATAAGTAGTGCTTGAATTCCTTCTATGGTTCCACATGAGAAACCAGTACGAATATAACCTACATGTCCAATCGAACTATGAGCTAGAGGTCTTTTGACTTTCGTTTGGGCCATGGCGGCCACTGCTCCTAAGATCATAGAAGCAATGCTGCAGAAAAAGAAGATTTGTTGCAATGTACCTCCATAGGAACCAACCATAGAAACACGTGACATATTTGCAGAAATAGAGATTTTAGGCGCAAGAGAAAGGAATGCTGTAACCGGGGTGGGTGAACCCTCATAGATATCGGGTGCCCACATATATTGAGTCAAAAGAGAGATTGAGTCCGAGCGAGAGAGAGAGAGGGAGGTTTTCTTCGGGGCGGCCCCAAAAGTGGTTAATTCTAGCTGGGGAATTCACACAAAAGAGAACGAGGAATTCTCAACGAGAAAAGTGCTCTATGAACCGAACATGAAAGTGGTTTTCCATCAGACGGCTGTTCACGTAACTCCACTATCGGCTTGGATTATATATCCAAAAGGCCTGTTAATAAGTTCCATTCCACACGCTGCCTAGCACAGACGTTGTTAGAATAAGTGGATTATATCATTTGTAGTAGATGCCGAACCTGCTGCTCTGTAGGCGGGCAGCTACATAGACCCCTTCCTTGATGTTGTTGCCAGCGCTTTCCCGAGCCGAAATTCCTTATTCTAAAATAGGGCAAGCAAAAGAAAAGAAGGCATTCTAAAATCAGAATCTACCTATCTTATTATTGCAGTTGGATTGAAACTCAAATCAAATAGAGAGAGAGCAGATGGATCCTATCCCCTGAACACTCATTCCTATCTATTGATAGAAAGATCTTCGTAAAATACCTCTTTGTGAAAATTGGATATTCTTGGAATTCCCCACTATTCATTATTATTGAATGCGGTCCCAGCTAACGTAAGCATCTTGAGGCATAAAAGCGTTAGTACGCCAGAAACTCTAAAGAGCATACCCTGCTAGCAAACTATAGCTTCAAAGAAGAGCCCGCGGAAAAGAAAATGAGCCCTCTAAGTATAGGAGCAACCGTAAGCATCAAAGAAAAACGGAAAGCTAATAACTACATGAAATTAAGGAATTCTATGGGTTGGAAAGCAAATCCAGAAACCCTATAATGAAGTGAGTTCCCTTTCGAAATCCTATGAAACCCTATAATGAAGTGAGTTCCCTTTCGAAATCCTATAATGAAGTTAAGTGAGTTCCCTTTCTAAATAAAGTGGGTAAGCGAACCACTGAAGCAAAGCCTTAGACTGACTGAACAAAGCTAGGAAGTAGGCGGAATGGAAAAAGCAAAGGGGACAAGGGCGGTCGTTGCTTGGCGCGAAGGCTGCTGGTTCAGGTTTAGGGTAAGGTACTAAAGGTCCTCGGACTTCCAGGCGGTTTTCTTTTGGGCAGCAGTTCACCGTTGGATCTCGCTAATACAGCCTCCTATGGTTTTCGTTACCGAGATATCTTTTCTTTTTTCCCAGGGATTATTTGGGTAATCAGCTCCCATGCTGCAAACAGTGAAATCTTATCCTTGTCGCTCTTCTTTCCTCGTGGGCAGGAAGCACACCAGCTACGTGCGTTGCGTGATTCCACTGTGTTTTTTGCACTTGACTGGGTGGACAGTTGACCGGAAGAGAACTTAGATTCGCCCGGCCTGCTGGCTAAGGCATGCTTATCTTGTGTGACAACACTACTGAGCGAGTGGCTCTTCTAGTCGGGCAGCTGTGTGACAACACTACGGAGAAAGCTAGCTTTTGTGTAACATGCTATGGTCTCAACGCTCTTACGAGGTAGTGATTAGTTTCACGCGCTCTAGCGTGCAGTTAGGAGGATTAGCCACAATATGAGCGGTACCACCCATCCTACGCGTATACCTATAGGGGGCCGTCCGTCCTACAGCCGCCCGAAGAGGAACTGCAGTGATCTTGAATAGGGATCCTACTGCGATAAAGAGAATCCCAAGAAAAATACCACTAGATTGAGCACCAGTTATTTCGTATCCGGTGAAAATCTTGGCTAATTGATCGAAGTGGGTAGCTCCAGTAGACCCATAGATCATGGAACAAATAGGGTGGGTTTGAGAAACTTATAGTATAGACGCTAACCCCCCTCGTAACCGTACGTGCGACTCTCACCGCATACGGCTCGCACAAAGACTCTGAATTCCATTCCATCCTGAGCTTTTGAATCCACCTATCCCTCTCCAATCCTCGATCATACTTGCATTGCTTAAAGTCCAATCCTCGATCATACTTGCATTGCTTAAAGAATATAGCGTTAAGATGCTTAAAGAATATAGCGTTAAGATAGAGTATAGAAGCGTTAATCTAAAGTGGAGAATCTATGAAAAACAGAGCATTGCTTCCGAGGGCTAAGAAGCTTCGAGGAGTTTGAAACGGAAAAGTAAGGTCAGCGTCAGCTGCTGGCTGCTGGGTAAGGGTATCGCTGGGCTTTGTCCCGAACCAAGGAGGCATTATTAAGGGTGCATGCGTGTGCCGACAGACGTAAAGCCTACGCCTAGCTTCTATTCTAGTTGGGATTGGATATAGCTGATAATGGGAATATCTAACGATCGTAGTTGTTCGCCAACCTCTCTAACTAGCATACGATACAATTGCAATTAGTCTATCTTACTAAAGAGAAAGAGCTTCGCTCGGCCTACGCTGACGCCTACTTGATCTTATCTTGAGTCTACAACAACAATAAGTGGGAGAGGCAGGATTCGAACCTACGTAGAAAACCTTCAACAGATTTACAGTCTGTCGCTTTTGACCACTCAGCTACTCTCCCCTTTCCAGGGCCTTAGCACCCAGAAATCCACTCGAGAAAGAAATCAATAAAGAATAAGAAGGATGGTGGCCTTCGTTCTGAATTAAGTGTTGGTTAAAGTTAAGAAGAAGGAATGGAACTAGAAACTATTAGATTAGCTAGCTTGGCGGGAGACTAAGGGAATGGAGTAAGTTCATAACTATTTCTGTAATGCAAGGGGCTTTGCTTCGTAGACTGCTTACCTATCATTGCGCCTTCCATTGATAATGTTGAGTTTGACAATGAATGAGATTGGGAAAGTACAATGGCAAAAGGAAGGAGCTGAAAGCCTTAGCTCATTATTTGGTACGAATATCGGTGAAATGAAGAAATCCATATTGTTGCTCTTATTCCACAGGCTCTAGAAAGGCTTTACTGGAGGAGACAGACCCTATGATCATTTAGAAGTGAAGCGTAATAGATCCGAAATTAATGCCTAATTAGATTCGAAGTAAAAACGACCATTTCTTTTGAGACATCGGAATCCTTAGTTATATATTAGTATATGGACTCCTATAGATCTTTGTACCACGGAATTACAATAGGAGGAAGTACTTTTCATTGTGTGGTTAGAAAGAGAAATATCTGCTGCGATACAACAACGTATTGGCAAAACCTTGGGAATGATTCAAGCTCTAGCAGATAGAAGACACTTTGAAAGAAAAGAGGACCTTATACCGTCTAGAAGAAATGAGAGTTTGTTTAGTATTGTCTATAGTGGGCATATCCATTCTACTAAGTGCTTTTTGTAATGCCTTTGGGGCGTTTTAGCCGATCTCCGTATAGGTCTTTCGGATCGCCCTTTCCAGTATTGCTTGCTCCTATTGGGCTTCTTATGTCAGGATATGGATAGAAACATACACATATATATATAAGATAAGATCAATATGTTCTTTATTTCAAGATATAGGATAAGATCAATATGTTCTTTATTTCAAGATAAGAGAGATATGTTCTTTATTGATTTCTTTATAAGGAAGGTGGTCTCTACGAGCTGCTGCTCAATCTATTAGTTATTCCATTCCAATTCTAAGTGCAAAAAGGATTAGTGCCAGATACGAGAAAGGGTTGGTTCTCCTGTGGGTGGCCCATTGATTCTTTTTGTCCTTTATTTAGTGAATCCTAACTCATCTCTTTATTATTATTTAGTGAATCCTAACTCATCTCTTTATTATGGATTAGAAACGGGGATGTGTATAATAAATAGTATACAGATAAAGAGCCAAAGTCAAAAGAGCGATCGGGTAGCAAAAGGAAAGGGAAGGAAAGCTAAGCTCGCTAACGCCGGTGTAGCTGCCTTTGTCCTGCAAGCCAAGTTATTAGTATAGGGCCTCTGCAAGAAAGGGTAGTGCCTTGCGTCAATTCCATGATTCTCTTTTGGAGCGGTTGCGTTAGAGAGGTTTCTTCCCTTGTGCGCCGGTCCGGGTAAGAAGAAAAGTACGGACAGGCGGCTTATGCCCTATAGCAATCAGTCTAGTCCTATATGGAAGCAGTGCAGTTATTGTAGATGGAAGCCCACGTAGCGGCAGCTCCTAACGCTATAGTCACTCGCATTAGCTGACGAAGACATGAACTCACATAACTCCCTACGCGCAACTCATTCATTTAAATAGAACTTCCAAATCCAATTCACTGGAAAATGTAAAGAATATTGAACTAAGTAGCCAGAGCCGATTGGAGGTCCAGTATCTAGCTCACTCTGGTGCCGGTATGGAATTCTAATTAGGGTACCGATCATCGGATTCTAATAAGTCATAGTTGCTTGTCGGGTCAACTCAAGCCTATAAGCCCCATAAGCGAAGGAAAAGAGTCGGGGTTAAGGGAATAAGAGGGAAAGGTAATAAGATAGTACATATGATTGGAAGTTACAGCTCCATATATATGCAAAAAGTAGCAAAATGATTGTTACGAGGGAAATGACAGTTGGAAGGCCTCAAAATATGACTTTTGTGAGCTCCCCTTATGGCAAAACCTAGCAAAATGCACTTACGAGGGAAATGCAAGTTTTTTCACTATAAATTGATGATTTTGTGAGCTCCCCTTATGGCAAAACCTAGCAAATTGGAGTTTTGAAAGAGAGAGCTCCTTAAGATTACTTAATCTATTAAAGACACAGCATCCAGCATCCCTGAAACGGAATAAGGAAATATGAGCAAAGTCTACTTTACTTATTCACCAATCTTCCGAGCTGACAGAGTTTAAAGCTTACACGAGTTCTTCTCATTCGCCAATCGTTCAATAAAGATATGGGTATTTCAGAACAGTAGCATCAGAATCAGCAGTCAGAGTAAAGTCAACGAGATCAGTAGATGAAAAAGAATCATGAGTGAGCTCCGATATAATAAGGGTAACTAACCGCCCTAGTGCGAACCTATTTGCTATCAGCCAAGTAACTGCTAGACTCAAAGAGTAGAGGGCCTTATAGTAATTTGCTTCAACTAGGGATGAAACAATCACTCGAACAGCCTATCATCTATAATACCAGGCGGGAGCTATAAACAGGTATATACGAAAAAGCACATCTTCCTCAACTGGGCTCGAGTTGCATAAGCCTTATTTTGGGGCATCCCATCTGCCCGGAGTTGCTTCTGATTCCATAGCTAACTAAGCCCTTCTATATGTAACCCATCATCAAGTCAAGCCTAACCAAAGCGTAACTCCGCGTGACACTCACTCTCACTTCCTGTTAAAGAAACCTATTTGTATATAAAAACACAATATAGTATATTTCAAGTCAATTGTATGGTATTCACTTCTATTATCTCGATGACTTGAATCGCCCGCATCAGGCTAGAGAAGAAGGCCTTCATGTGCAAAGGCTAGGCACCTTTAAGCCCCTGGGATTCCTAAAGTCAGTGCCACAGATGATGAAATAGCAGCAAGAGCAGTTAGTCATTCTATTGCAAAGACGGGGGCAAGCAGACAAGACGACAAGAAGACACTAAAGCACAACATAAATAATCAAAACAACATAATTGATTTCTATTGTGCGTCAGTCGTTGCACGGCAGGAGCTGAGCCCAGGCTATTTGAACACAATCTATTGCAAAGAGATGAAAGAGCATCTTATTATATTCCTGCACTCTCACTGGGATGAGTATGAGTCCGCATACTACTATTAGAGCTTCTCTTCGAGGAAAACCTCCCTGCATATTTGGATCGGGCATAAGGGCATAACTTGAAAGGAATCAGTGCCAAGAGCGGCTAGTACTCCGAGAGCAGTTAACCTTATAAGTTGAACACCGGTTACGTCTTTCTTTTGCAGCGTTTAGGAATGAAAGAGAAGTTGATTCAATTGCTAGTCTTACAATTATTCTTGAACAACCTATTCCTATTCATGCGACAACAGCACATTCTCTGCCCACTCTTTAACAATGTCATTAGCTTTCCTTAGTAAGCCTTCTGCTCCTCGAATCCCTAAGGGAGATTAAGTAAGTTCAGTTACTTCCCAAATCAGTACCTGGCTTCATTACCTAAAAAAGCTTATTCGATCACAGTTGATTCCGTGCATGAAAGTTAGGTTAGGCGTGCAGGATCACCTGTCTATTTCGATGTGTGGAAGTTGGGCGCTTACGGTATTTTCACTCTTCAAGGCATCTTTTCTAGAGCCCCCCCTTTTGATCTTTATCCTGATGGCGCTCTCTTACTAACTATTGGTTTTGGTGCTTTAGCCAGCCTCACTCCTCTATGAAACAGATGATAAAGTGTGGGAATGCGGTGTCGTTACTTTTTCCTTGAAAGGCATCCTCCGTTGACGAATCCATTTTTGGCCTACGATTCCCCTAAGAATCGATCAGGAAAGAAGGCGTTGAAAAAGGATTCCAAATCAGATCAGGCTTTCCTCACTTTACTTGAGCAGTCAGCTTTTAGCTTTCCTCACTTTACTTGAGCAGTCAGCTTTTCAAAAAGAAGGCTATGCTGAGCCAAGCACAAGCAGTAGTCTCAAAGAGTGATTGGATCAATAAGGCCGAAAGCTACCAACCCTTTCGTTTTGCACTTTTGAAAGCTCATTTGTCGCTCTCTTGTCCGTTAGTGAGTGATTCCTCGTATGTGTAAATACGGGTAGCTTTTCATATATAAGCTCATCTCTTTCCCCGGATTGATCTTCGATCATGGTCACGAGAGTGGATTCGGTTGGTTCCATAGCATCGCTTCCTACTAGCAAGTCAGGTAAGTAGGAACAACTAACTACTAGTCTTGATCGATCTAATCTATTCTGAGCTTTCTTTGCTTGCTCTAAACCGACAGGAGCTACTTTACCCAGGTAGTTGATTACAGAACAGAACTAACCGGAGCAACATAGAGTTACCTGAATCAAAGTTCTCCTTGCTTATCTATCTTGAGCAACTGGACGAGAGGACAATTAACAGAGAGAAAGAATTCGGACATAAGATAGGACGCTAGAGACCGGACCTCTCCACCCAACGACTTCCTCCTCTGACTCAGTCTACTACTTAAGAAAAGGAAATCACAAACAAGAAAGCTGGCAGTCCTTAGGAAACGGAAAGGGAGGCAAGGAAGCACCTGTATTGCTGAAAGCGCAGGCATAAAGGCAATATCTTACCCTCTTCGACTAAATGACACATCTAATCCTAGCTTATCTATCCTGCCTTCCTCGAAACCTAGTAGGAGAAACAAAGGGGAGTACTTATTACACTCAAAGTCAAGGAAGTAAGAATAAGAGCAAGAGCGGACAATCTTGGGATACAAATAATTCGAACAGAAGATAGGAAGGTCCTAACAATATAGGAATTCTCACCCTTACACGCTCGTGGGGTAGAAAAGATGGAGGATAACCCTATGGAAGGAAGGCTAGTCCGGAAACTGCAAGCTGTCGACGAAAAGGAAGTTTCCTTTACTGAGCCAGAGATGTGATCTAGCTCTCATCTTACTTTCCCGATACCAGTCAATTGGAAGGTCAGCTGTTAGAAAGAGAAAGCTCTAAGCTAGGCAATTCCATTGCAATAGGTTTCATACCTACCCATCAACTGATAGGAGATCCAGGATGTGAACAATCTTACCTTAACTCAAGATAAGGATCAGACTCATAAGCTTTGCGTGCGGTATCAAGTTCAGGGTCAATTCTCTCTTAAGCACAGGTTGAATCTCATGGAACAGTAGAAAGAATAACAAGCAGTGCTATTGACTCATATAAGAAGAACAAGCCAAGCAGTGCTATCATATTGACTCATATAAGAAGAACAAGCCAAGCAGTGCTATTGACTCATATTTATACACCACATGTGCACAACTGAGAGAAAATCCATTAATTATGATGGAGATGTTAGAGTACAAGGCTAGGTGGTGGTACGAGATTCCTGCCCTAATTTGGATTTCATGCCTGGCTTCTTATCCATCATCTTTTAATCTATCTTCAGCTGATGATCTTTTCACAGCGGATTCTACTGCTCTAGCTTTTTCTCCTTATTAGGCTTATATCAAGTATCTTCCCTCGGCGTCGGCACCAACACGGATTTCTTCACTAACATGGCAACAAAGCCTTTACTTTATCTTGATTCTTTTCTTTTTTCGATCTAAACTATACTACCACTTACTGCCCGGTCAACTCTAAACTCTAGGAGACAGTTAAGCTCCTGCCGCTCTTTTAGCTCGTAGGTGCCTCAATCAATTCTACTCTTCAGGCTAACGGAAGTTCAGCGGTACCTACATCAATCTTCTATTCTCGGGGTGATGGTGATTCAAGTACGAAGTAAGGAAAACTCGCAAGACTAAGTGCTTACGGAGAGTTCAGTTAGTTTCGGTCTTCTCAGCTAACGTGAAAGAATCAGATAGGGTGCAAGCAAGAACTAGTAACGGTTTTTCCTAATTCCGCTGGATTCAATCCAACACTTAAATCAACTCTCGGGTCGGGGTGCCCATCCTCTATTCTTTATAGAACAAGCAAACAAGTAAGCAACAAAATAAGCAAGAGAAGAGAAGAGAGATTGGTATAGTAGAAGAACACTAGCGGCAGTAACAAATAATAACTGTGTCGGTAAAGTAGCCAGCAGTAAGTGGTAAGTCTCAAAGATCTGAGTAAGGATCCAATGAAGCAAGTTGGAATTCCACCCTGTAGTTCAAGTTCGAATTGACCGTCGTAGTCAAAGAATTAATATAGTACTAAAGAAAGGTATTTATTCCCCTAGTATACGCTTGGTCCCTACTAAACAGGTCTTACTCATAACCGCCGGACTTATTCAACACTCTAAAACACTTGAGTATAGACTGGGCCTATTGACTACCCAGGACAGGACAATCACCTCTCTCTCTACAACAAGGGAAGGAACCATCAAGATATTGGTGTAAAATGCACTATCACAGCACTTATGTTGTTTTATGGTAAATGGACCTATGAATTCGCTTCCATTGCATTATTTGAGGCTTTCTGAGGGTTCCCTTGCTTCTTTTGTAACACCTGATTTCGAGTGGCTTGTCGGCTTGTCTGCCGCTGCTGGCTACTCTATACCTCTAACACTTCTACTAGCAATCCGTAAAGGTAGGCTCACTTAAACAACACTTGAAACTTTACCTCGAACAGAACAACTCTACTGCTGAAACAGAACTACTCGTATACTAGGAACCGCTCCTTAGCGCAACATTACACAAAGGGAGTCTAGCTCCCCTTGCCTTACCTTACTTTATAACTGGAATTGGGGATGAAACTATAACTAGGCGAACAGATGATCTTATCCCTTACTTAGGAGACAATAGGAAGTGGGTAAGAAAGGACTAGAAGGGCAAAGCGTATACTAACTCCCCTGATTCTGTTTCCTATGCTGCTGACTTTATTGTCCCTTGAAAGCAGTCGATTTCCCTTTCATGCACTTGCTGACTACTTAACCTCTGATTCAGTAATTACTTCTTTCTATATGAGATGAAACTAATAGGGCATAAAAGCAAGTACTTAACCTCGCCTCTCCTTCTTACTGAACTGCTGACCTTGAAGAGATCTGAGTCCAATAACTAGGCCAATAACTTCCCTCGGCTTCTCTACTTCCTCTATGAACTCCGGCTAATCTACCTATGGCAACTGCCAAGCTACTAGGCAAGTCACTGCTAACGGGCAAGCTTAGTATACTACTCAGGTATTGCACTAATTCTGATTTATTACTCCTCGACTCCGAGACTCAAGTACTTACTTGTCCCCTACAAAATGAGATCTTATCTTTACTAAGGAAAACAGATGAAACAGGGGATTATTACTATAACTCGAACAGGAGCAGTACGACGAGCAGTACGACCTGACCTGGCCTCTCCTTCTTACTTAAATGCTTACCGAGCCTACCCACTTCCCCGCATCAAACCCGGGATTCAGACTAGAACCATGAACTTAAGAGCTGTCTCTTTTCTCTTTACCAACTAACCTAACTCGGGCTCTTTTCACTCTGGCTTGGCTCTATCTCCCAGCGACTGCTTCCATTCCTTTACTGACGAGTGCAATTCCGTAATTGGTCAGCTCCCTTCTTGGATTTACCGGTTGCATTCTTGTCCTTACCAGTTCTATTCTTTACTTAGTACCAATATAGGAGTTCTGGTCATACCCGGCATCAGGCTCGGACTTACCGCTTTCAGTCTTACACCGATCAACTCCATTCTCGTTAGCACTGGTTTGGTTCTCATACTGACTGGTTTCAGCCCGTTGATTGGTGGAATCCCTTGTTTGATCCGTTCACATATATAAAGAGAATATAGAATTTAGTATACATTTAGGAGTTGAAAAGCAAGGAGCAATTGTACGACTTTTCTATATTATTTGTGATTTTAGAAATGGTGATTCACGCCTCTGATCTCTCCTCTGATCTTTTCTTTAGAAATCAACTAATAGCTTCCCGAGCCTAGTAACTGACTTCCTAGCCTAGTTACTGAATTCCACAAGTAAGTAAACAAAACCACCCCTATCCCTTAGTTACAGGTAGTTTTCGGAGAAGAAGCAAAGAAATCAGCCTCCCCGAGCCCAGTCACTTCATGAAACCAGCATACCCTACCCGAGCCAGTACTTAATGGAGCTATCCGACCCTTACCCTTGTAATATCATTAAATAAGTGAACCGATCCCTTTCCCTAACAAGCAAGTAAGTATAAAAGCCTACCCGAGCCGCCAAGACACGTATAATGTGTAGCGGCAGTCGGAGATAGATTTCTTCTTTTCTTAACACAAGCACTTTCTCCTAGTATAGGAATGACACAGCTACCCACAAAGTCAGTAAACTACCTTCTCGCCCACTACTGGACTAGCTACTCTAAACTCCACTTTCATAGCTTCCCGAGCCTTGACCTTGAAGTTAGGATTTGAACTCTGGCTTGGCTTCTTCTCTTTAGAAAGGATAACTGATGAAACTACTCTACTACTGGACTGACCTCTATCTCTCGCCAACAACGACTTCTGGAACTATACTTTCTATTGGACCCGGAACTATACTTTCTATTGGACCTGGGCTTGTATACCCAAACTATGTCTGATCTTTCTTCCGCAACTCTCTTCTTTAGTTCAATAGGGGCAGAAGCTAGTTCAAAGGAAGGGGAAGCTGCTCTCACTCAAGTAAGCAGCAAGCGGGCTAGTACACTAAAGCAGAAGAAAAGAAGGCGCAGAATCCTTATTTTCATCAGTATCATCAGCAGAATTGCCAGCCCTTATTTAAGCTCTGTGTCAGTTCATAAAGTTGAGTTCGAGCAGAAGCAGGAAGTACTGATGTTCGTCAACAAGAACAAGAGCAGGGGCAGTGATAAAGTAGGGTGTTGTTGGCAAAGAAATACTTTCATTCTTGCCCTTACTGGTTTCATTCTGACTGTTGCTTGGCCCCTATTCTTATACAATACCAGGTTAATAGTAGTTATATCAGAAAACTCTACCCTTCCATGATACCGAGTAAACTAACTTCCCCTAGTGCTCCTGCCTTTAAGAGCGGTAAGTCAACTCAATTCTTAGAGGAGCACATACGAGGTTTGTTCAGAGCACAGGGACTCGACTAACGCTGGTATGGCCAGGTCGCGTATAGGAGAAAGGAAAGCCCAAATATTCCATTCTTCAGTAGTTTCTTGCCTTGCTCTCTCGCTTTCTCATTTCCCTCATTTCCGAACTCCCCTTTCTGAACCGAACTTGACTTTCATTGCGAACAGAAACATTATTTACAGATACAGCTTGAACACACCTGATTGATAATCCTTTCCTTGAATAGCGGATTCGGGAGCTCACACTGCTTTATATCTTGAAACTTATTACTATCCCTTTGCTTAACTCGACTTCCACTTATGCTCTTTTCACTCATTAGTGACTTTCTTTCTTATGAGACCGCTAAGGCTCTTGCTACTATCTGATAGAATACCTCTTGCTCCCCTCTGGCAACAAGACTATATTCCTGGCACTGCAGCTGAACCTTCACTTACTTGCATTCTGACTTGATTACTTCTTAGGTTCATTCTGAAATGACTTATTCCTTGTTGGTAGTGAAGTTAAGCCACCAAGCAACTACTAATGTATAGCTAAAGGGCTGCTCCCCCCGATAGGAGAATCATTACCTATCAACTACTGGGTGCTTTAAGGCTTCTCTTTGACTCACTGGTTTCACTCTATGCCTTGCTAGCTCCACTCGCTGACTCACTGGTTGAAGTCTGACTTTCCTACTTACCGGTGCTAGCTCCTACTGACTTGTTCCATTCTTCCATTCCGTATTCCTAGCCTGGAGTTCCACTCGGTATTAAACAATCACTCGAACAGGGCATTCTCTTTCTTACCTGGCCGACATCCACTAAGACTTCTTGAAACAAGCCCAGCTGCTGACCACTCCACTTCTTTGACTCCTGAGTGGAAGACCAGCCCCTTCGGCTACTGTTGCATTCTTATTAACAGTGGTTGTATTCTTGTTGATCGCTAGCTCACCTCTTAGTTGAAGTCTTGTTGTTAGTACTCAGGAGTGGTTCCATCCTGTGACTGCTGAGGTCAATTCTGTAACTGAGTAGCTCTATGGTACTGGTTTCAGGCTTGGTAGACACCGTTATAGTCTGAGTATACCCGGCATCAGTCTCAGTGGCACTGGTATCAGCCTTTGACTCCCCGGTTTGGGTTTGGTTCTTTAACTACCTTGTTGAAGTCTTACCAGCAATAGCATCAGTCTGTAACTACATAGCTACAGCCCGTCACTACCCGGTCTCGTTCTCTAACTTACCCGGCAACAGGCTTGGAAGCACTGGTTTCGGTCTGCCCAGCACTGGGTTAAGGCTTGCTGGCACTAGGTTAAGGCTGATCGGATCTAATTGAAGTCTCTGCCTGATGAGTGCAATTCTGTAATTACCATTTATAGGCTACTGGGTGAAAGAACGAGTCTACCCGGTCTCATTCTCTGTCTCACTAGTTTGATTCTGTTCTTTGACTCCTGGGTTTGGTTCTTAGTAGCTGTTGTCTCAGTCTCGCCCCCTACCTAGTCCATTATGAGCCTATCCGGTTTCAGCCTTGGATGCGGTGGTTGCAGCCTTAGCAACAGTAGTGTGAGACCTGAGCTGCCCAGCTTCTATTCTTGAACTACTTAGTTTGATTCTGTGACTGGAGGAGAGCTCTCTGATTCTGTGACTACTGAGGTCAATTCTGAGTGGCATTGGTATCAGCCGGAGCTACTCCCCCCTTGGTTCGATCTGTGATGCACTAGTATCAGCCACCAAGGCACTACTAGACAAACAACTACTAGACAAGTCACTACTAACGTGACGCGTCAGTGAGCTAAAGTGCGGCAGGAGTTCAAAGCGGTAGCGAGCCCTCAGTGGTTATAGACCTGAGCGACCCAACATAGGCCTGAGCAGCACCAGTATTAGGCTTACTACCTGACAGAGCAGTCGGAGTAGCTACAAACCCATACCTCGCAGCCACCGCATCAGTACCACTAGCACTAGTATCAGGCTTGGGAGCAGTGGTTGCATTCTGATAGTAGTTAGCTCCATTCTCATACTGACTGGTTTAAGCCTGAAGTAGACCGCTAACGGACAGGGAATCAGTGGGAGTGGGGAGTGTTTTCGTTCTTGCTAGGCACTGGTTAAGTCTGTTTCTCACTGGTCTCATTCTGGAATTCGGTATTCTTTTCACTTATACGGATGGGTCTTCTTTGAACTTATATATTGATATGTGTGTTTTCATATGGTATTTGCTATTACTATTATACAACAACCACTAAGAACTTAGGCTCTCACCACCGCTTTAAGGAATGAAACCACTGCGACCAAGTCCCCTACCGCCTATCATACAATTCGTTTTGTGCTTGTTATTACTACGTGATGTCTTCGGCGTCAGTGAGATCGAAGGGAACCAAACAAGTCCGTAAGAGACTAAAACAAGTGCTTATAGGAATTACTAACTAACACATCCGACTTGCTTTACTCACTATGAGCCCCTACGCTCCTGTCTCTCGTCCTGTAACTAGTTATACTTGAACCAACCTATAGTATAGTAGTAGAGACTTCACTGTCGACTCCTCATATTCTATTTGGAAGGATACCCTCGGCTAGGGAAACTAAAACTAATAGCTCTAAGGCTAAGAGTAAGAAATACTGAATGAAATGCAAAAGTCCGGATACTAACTGAACTCTGCTTCACCTGCTCCCGACCCTAAGACTGTGATTCTGATTTATCCAACCCGCCAACTAAACTCAAAATAAGGAATCCAACTATGATTAACAAAAAATGAAACAAAGAAGCTAGCCCTCCGCTCCGTGCTTGCACTCTGTATCACTGGACACTGATCCTAGCTTGAAACCTATAACTGCTGGTAACAAGACCCGAAATGTATCCACCTACTAAGAGATTCAAATCACTACTGAAAAGAATAGAAACCCGGCGTATGGGACTAGCACCACTTCTCTAATTCTAATACTCAAACAACAAATAGGGGCCAAGCAACGCAAAGACAACTACAAATGGAATATATTCTTTACTTACCGCAACGAAGACATCTAGAGTATTACTTACCGCAATTAGTACATCCCTAAGTACTGGATAAGAGTATGACTTACCGCAAATCCCCCAATAGTAATTGTATATATTCTTATTTACCGCAAATCCCCCATTCCATAGTATTTGTATTTACCGCAATTCCCCCTTTGCTTAGGAATATATCTTATTTACCGCAAATCCCCCATTAATCTAATTCTGATATGTCTTACCGCAACTCTTCATTCCAATACGAGGGCAGGCTGGTTGGTAGTAGCTATAGCCTTGGAGTTAGTGCTTTCAGGCTGCTCCTCACTGGTTGCATTCTGTTTGTTAGGTGCCTCGGTCCTAGCACTCGTTCCATCCTCTGACTCCCTGGGTTCAGCCTATCACTACTGAGTTGAAGTCTTGGAGTTAGTGCTTGAAGTCTGGTTGTCAGTACTAAGGAGTGGTTTCATCCCTTGTTTGATCAGTTATCCTTAATAAAGATAGAGAAAATGAACCGCCAAGACATGTATGATGTGTAACTACAGGTTAGCTAGTCAATTGAAGGAAGTAAACCACCCGACCCCTTAACGAGGCAAAACTAACCCCTCAACTTACAATAAGGGCCTCGACTCTGGCTCTTTCCACTCTGCAACTCTTTCTTGTATGAAACCTAGTCTTCCACTCAGGCATTCCTACTAATCTAATAAGAATAATAAGGGCCTTATAGTCATTTTCACCCCACACTGAACTGTCAACAACTCTTTCTCAGTAAACACTGAACTGTCAACAACTCCTTAGGCTTGACTCTTTCTCCCCTAGCAGCAGTAGCAACAATGGATTGATTGCCCCGCCCCGAACTGGATTGATTTCTGTCTGTCCCGGTTAACTACCTGGTTAACTACCTTCTTTCTGTCTTTCCTTCCATAGCTCCATTCTCACACTGACTGGTTGAAGCCTTACACTCAGGCCGGATAGCCTTAGTGGCACTGATTTGGTTCCTACTAGCTCACCTCTTTTCCTGGGTGACTTCTTTCTATCATACCTAGCTCATGATTCTGTTTCAAACTATGTTGTTTCTCTCTTTCTAAACATTATCCTTAATAAGATCAATAATAATAATAGTATGGAAATAGTAGTGATCAGAGCCCAACTAATCTCTCTTTGTTTCTTCTGTGTTTCTCTATTCTGACGGTGTGAAGTCTACTCGATACTCCTTCTAAAAAGTGAACCGATATTTCGGATGATCAGTACGTTTCCCTCCTAAAAGCAATCGGTTGATCAGTACGTTTTCGGATGATCGGTGCATTTCTTGTTCGGGTGATCGGTGCATTTTCTTCAAGTTTGGTCCTTGCCAGCTCCGTTCTTTGACTCACTGGTTTCGTTCTTAAACTACCTAGGTCAATTCTGCCTAGCTCACCTCCTTACTAATAGCTGCCTAGCTCACCTCTGACACCAGAACATATGAGTAGTTATCAGAGAAGAAGACCGGATAGCTAGCTACACTCTGAATCTTATACTCCTTAGCTTCATTCTGAAACTACCTGGCTTCAGCCTTACCTACCAGCTACCGGTCTGGTCTGGTTAGCACTTGTTTAAGCCTGAGCGGCAGTGAGCTAAAGGCGCGTTAGCGAGCGAAAGACTCCTTAGGGACATTCTGAGTGGCCCCAGCACCAGCCTTAGATGCACTGATTGAACCCCTTATTAGAATTCATTCCACTCATACTCTCACAGGACTACCTGGTATTCAAATAATCATAAAAGACCTCAAGAACAGCATATCACCCAGAATACCTGGCACCCGAAACAATACTTTAAACAACACTTTCTACTGGCTCGGCTCGGTGTTGCCTTCGAAGCTCCTGCCACTAGTGTTCGCTCTGTAAACTAAGTCTGATCTTGCCGACCTCGACTCTGGCTCCGTACCCATACTAGCTACCCTGGCTTTCAGGCTGATTGTGCACTGGCTCAATTTGGACTTCAGGTCATACATAGGGAATAGCTGGTTTCAGTCTGATGCTTGCGAGGTGCATTCTGAGTTGGTACTGGTTTCGGTCTGGTTGTTGGATCGGATAGCCTGTTAGTTAGTAGCTCCATTCTACCCTTGTTACCACCCGTTCCATTCCTTTATTCACTGCTTTCATTCTAAGATGTATTGGTTGAAGCCTGGTTGGGTGTATTAAGAGTTAAGACTGGTTGCCAGCGAGGTAAGCCAAGCCTGTCACTCGGGTCGGATAGCCTGTTACTACTTACTACCTAGCACTAGCATCGGTGGACTTACTAGCTACTATCAGGCTGGTTGTTAGGTGCCTTAGTTTAGTTAGCACTGGGGTAAGGCTTAGAGGCATTGGTATCAGTCTGCTCGGTACCGGTATCAGCCTTGCAGTTACTGCTTGAAGTCTTAGATGCACTAGTTTCAGGCTGAGCAGCACCGGGTTAAGGCTTGCTGGTACTGATTTGAGTCTGTAACTACTTCTTAGCATTCTGAGTCACTACATTACTTCAGTCTGAGATGCACCAATGTCATTCTAGTTGCTAGTGGGTTGGTTCTTAGAAGCAGTGGTTGCATTCTGATTGGTGTGAGTTAGAGACCTTAGCTACAGGCTTACTACCACTAGCAACAGTCTGCCCAGCTAAAGTAAAGGATCAGTCTGGTTGTTAGTAACTATAGCCTGTAACTACCTCCTCTCATTCTCACCGCCACGGGGTTAAGTCTGGGCACACTGGTTTGAGTCTTGCTTGCGCTGGTTGGAGTCTTGGACTGCTGATCGGTAGGCTAGTAGCAGTGGTTGGAGTCTTGAACTACCCGGTTTCATCCTTTGTATTCCTTGTTTCCGTCTGAGATGCACTATAGTGGAAGTCTTAGTTTAGGTAGCTCCCTTCTTATTCTGTGACTACTTACTCCCTTCTTATGGGCTTACTCAACACTAGTAACAGACTCATAACTTCTAACTCATAACTAGAAACTCCTATTGAACTCCTAACTCTGTAAACTGCCAAGCTACTTACAGTTGAGTTCTTGTGAGCAATAGTCTCTTTACCCTGGCTCATCTACTTCTCCGTAGTAAACAAATACTTCCTCTCCTCTTTCTCCTCTATCTCAGTCTCTTTGAACTCCCACTCGCTACTTTCTATTACAATTGAACTACACTTTCCACTTTGGATTTGACGAGCTTCTTCAATCTGATACTGACTGGTTGCATTCTTCCATTCCTTATTCCTACTTTTTAGTTTCCTTCTTTGTAGAGAGTGAAGAGTACATGGGCAAGTCCTGTGTTAGCCTTTACCCTTACTTGATGATCTGAGAATTGAGACCTATTAGTAGTTAGTAGATATCGGATAATTTATACCTTTGCTTAGTTACTTGGACCCCACTAAATTAGATCTTCTCTTTCTATAGGTGAACGGATGAAACAGCTTCCCGACCCGACCTATACATTCCTTAGGTACTTCAAAATGAGGGTATTAGTTTTCCTCGGTCCTTGGCGCAGGAGAGAATAACTTCTATTGATACAGATCCTTAAGATTCCTCTTCTCTGGGGGACTAGGATGAAACTCATTCCCTTAGGGCGGCTTCCAAGTAGTTGTAGCGCGGCAGGGTAGTTAGTGACTTTAGAGAAAGAGCACATGGGGTAGTTAGTTACCTGATTTGCTTATTCTATCAGAGCTCACTCATTCTTCTGTTTCATCTACTGATCTCGGAGACAACACTCGAACAGAAACATCATTAACAGAAACCTCATTTCCAAGCACCCGTATATAGTAGTCTCCCCTTCCTTGTTGAACCAACAACTTACCGTTAGCGCAGATCAATGTATCTTAACCCAAGGGAAGAAAGATAAGAAGATGGATTGGAAGCCGAATAAGGAGCAGGGGCATAGAAAGGGGGGGTAATATTTCATAATTCCGTTTTCCTTGACAACCTTTATACTGTTGCGCGTTAGAGAGCTTGCTCGAAAGAGAAACAAACCGTATTAGTTGGCTACGAAGTGGGAAGGAAAGTGTAGTTTGTATATAAGCGATAAGCGGGTAATCTTCAATCAATATTCTTTTATTAACTTCAAGTCGACTCGAATAGACTGTTTGACACTTACTTAACTCTACCCAGTCTCGTTAGCAGTTGTTTGTCCCGTTGCTTGGCCCTGTCACTTATGGGTTGAAGCCTGCTCGGGGTTAGATACACCGGTTGAAGCCTGTAACTACTGAGTGGGACTTCTGGTCATACTATATAGGATTGGGAAGTGGTGGCACTGGTTCCATTCTGTTGAGTGGTGGTTGAAGCCACCAAGGCACTCGGCCAAGTAACTACTAATGTGTAGCGGCAGCAACAACCACAGGACTGGACTCGTTCTCAACTTTCTCTTTAATAAGAAGATAGATTTGGATCACTGTTTTTCCCTTCCTGACTAGTATAGAAAAGGTAGTCCAAAATGATGAGTAATCTTCTGGTTTATTTTCATTTGATCATTGATTGTTTTTTCAAGGTGAGAAACATAAGCCAGAGCCAGGTAATATAGAATCCGATAACTAACCAGAATAAGGTAACTCAAAAACAAACCTCTTTAGTCAAATCCATATCTTTGAACTCAAGCAAAACAGGATTTCTTTCCTTACCGCCTCTAAGCCAACTAATATAGGATGAAACTACTTATCTACTAGTTTGGGCTGTAAACCAGAGGGCTACTACATGGGATTCAACTCATTCACCAAGCAACTACGTTAGACCAAGTCACTAAGGGCAAAATCACTACTAATGTTCTCTGGTCTTCAACTCTTCCTCGAAATGGACTACTACTTGTGTGATTGGATCCTATCCCCGGTTTCATTCCTGCTTCATATCCTTGGACTCCTGAGTTTATTCCTATTCTTCTACTGACTAGTGAAATTCCAATTGACTAGCTAACCTGCCCTCTTGCCAACGACGTTCCATTCAACAAGCAACGGATAATGTTGCGCACCAAGCTTAGGGACAAGCAACTACTAGAGTGTAGCGGCAGAGTCAAAGATGTTTCCGTTTTCCCGGCTTTTTTGATAGCATTGGAGTTTTTCCCAGCTAGAGCACCCATTGGGAATCAAAAGTGGGCGTTTTCCCGTCTTTTTTCATAGCAATAAGATTTCCCTTAATAGAGAACCCGAAATGACTTCTTTTTTGACGAAACCCGTGTTTTTTCATAGCAAACGAGTTTTCCCTCCTGAAGGGTCAATTGGAAATCCTATCTTTGCGTTTTCCCGTGTTTTTCGATAGCGACTCTGTTTTCCTTCCTGGACCGATCCAAAGTCATTCCTTTTTTGCGTTTTCCCGGGATTTTTCATAGCAATTAGTACTTGGCTCTGACCTTGTAAACCCTAAACCTCTAATAAGTGCCCTACCCGAACTAACTCTCCCCCTCGGTCTTCAACAAGAACAGAAGGATTGTCTTGCCCGACCTCTACTCTTGCTACTAATGCTGTTAGGGCTCTTATCTCATCTAACTCAGGCTCAGATCATCTCTTTGAACTCTGTCTTCTATCTATACCTATCACTTCATTCTTACTTGAAACGAGAACTCCTATTTCTGCTATCTTATATAAGAGAACTGATTGAACTAGGTCTTCAACAAGAACAGAAGGATTGAATTGACACCCCGAAACATACTATAAGGGCCTATCCTCTGGACTAGAACATCTCATCTACCTTAATTCGGCTCATCTACTTCTTGCCAATCAATACTTCTATTCCTGGGGCACTGCGGATTCTATTACTGCTTACTTCTATTCATTATAGTGGTAGCCAAGAGGTATCGATTCTTATTACTGGTGTTCCTAGGACAAGTAACCTAAAGTGTCTCGTCCCTACCTCTGCTTTAGTGTCATTCTTCACTGAGCTTCTTTCGACTTAAGATAAGGGCTACTACCCACGCTACAACACCTCTGATCTTGCCTCTCCTCTTTCTCATCTCTTATAGAAGACTTCTGGCTCATCTAATCTCTTTGAACTCCGGCTTTAAGGCAACAAGCAACTACTACAAACGCATAGAAACACATAGACATAATATAACTCGTTATTCCGGAGTCCTGTATTCATGGCGGTAGAGAGCCCGGGACTTACTACTTGCATTAAACTAGACAAGAACCAAACTAGTCACTGTCACTAATTCCCTTGTTTCTGTCTCAACTAACTACTAATTCCTATGTCTTCTATAACACCCCGACCACTAATTCTTCTCTTCTGTTTCGGGTCACCTAGCATCAAAGCCAACTCTATCACTTCCTACTGCCATGCCCGGTCAACTCTATCACTTCCGACTGCCCGGTTACGCCTATAATCTGCTTTGTTCAACTCCCTTTCCATTACTTGTTTCTGCCGCCATGAGTCAACTAATTAGCCAGTTTCATCATCTATAAGATCATCTGTTCGACTAGTTTAAGTTTCATCAACGAGATCATCAACAGTTCTAAAGTAGGGTTATGACCGATATGACCGAAATCCGTCAAAGAAAGCAGTAGAAGCCTTGAACTACTTACTATCAGGAAGCCTCTTGAACTACTTACATCAGGAAGCCTTTCACTACTTACTATCAGATTGAAGCCTGAGCCAGGTAAGATAGAATCCAATCCGGTAACTAACCCAACCCCTACTAGGCACAACTCAGTACTTAATGAACATATGAGCAAGTCTGTATTAGGGCAGTTTCAAGGTGTAGTTCAGGTGTTTCAGTAAGAGAATAAGAATCATAAGTGTGAGTTTCGTTGAGGAATGATTTGTTGCACAAGCCAACAGGAGGAACAGACCCGACAGCAGCTTACTTTAGAACCAGAACAAGGGCTTCGAACACCAATGAATTAC
Source organism: Musa acuminata AAA Group (assembly GCF_036884655.1). Taxonomy (NCBI): domain Eukaryota; kingdom Viridiplantae; phylum Streptophyta; class Magnoliopsida; order Zingiberales; family Musaceae; genus Musa; species Musa acuminata. The sequence continues at coordinate 154,314 of NW_027020741.1, forward strand.
TACCACTCAACCAATGCTATGAAAAAACACGGGGCAAAGTCACTACTAGACAAACGACTACTACAAAGACATAGCTAACAACAACCAAGCGTATACAAAGACATAGCAAACAACAAAGCTCCTACTAGTAAAGGAGTCCGGAGTGCCCTATATTAAGTTCCAAGCGTATACTACTTAGTTAATTATATGACCGATTCCAATCTCCAATAATTGAACTCCTAAGGGTGGAACACTCATAATTGAACCACCTTTCCTTGGTCAACTAATACTGTTAGGGCTCTGGACTACCAGATTTCACGAGCACAATCACTCCCCTTTCTTCTCTCCCCTCTGGCAACTCACTCGTTCCATTCTATCCCTTTCCGGTTTCATATATAAGGAGAATATATCATTTAGTATGTTTTCTGCTACTGTGTGTCTACTGTGTAGGTAGAGCGTCAAGATCTCTAGTCTTTCGCATAGACAAGCTATTCTTACGGTGTTAAGTAAACTAACAACTACTGATTCAACTTGACCTCGAGCAGGACTACTACTACTAGATGAAAACCTAGCTCAATCCTTTGATTCCACAGGACTACCACTTGAAGGTTTATACTTTTAAGACCATAATTTATATACAAAAAATAGCTTTCTTTCTCATCGGTAGAAGTTTTTCGAGGGATTTCCCATAAAACTACTTAAGTGCTGTTATAGTCAATTTTGAGCCTATATCTTGAGGGTTCAGTTGTAGGTGCAGCTACCTCTAATTCTCTAGTAACCCACTTCTATAGGACCAGACCACTACTTGTCAACTGAGCCTAGCCTCTCTACTCCTTGCAAAGAAATATGTATTTACCCCGACCCGAACTCTCTACCACTACTAAGAAGAAGGTGCTGAAAGCCTGGCTACTCCACTGGTGGAACAGGACTACTGCTTAAAGGGGATGCAACAACTAATGAAGGGCTCGGTATTCTACTGGCAGAACTTCCTCTTTTGGGCCTGTTACTTGACCTGGACTTTATACCTGGACTTTATACTATAACTAGAGACTTTACTGCCTTACCTGTCACATCAACAGGCAATTATCCACTACAATACTAAACTCTAATTCGCCCTGGACTTATAGTAATTTCAATTATCCACTACAATACTCAACTCTAACTGTACAGGCACCCTACCTAGCGCAACTCTCTCTGAATTATGACTTGAAACAAGAACTCCACTTTGATAACTGACCTAGACCTTCCACTTATGCTCTTTTCACTCTGTCTCTTTGAACTCAGCTAACTCAGGCTACAAATACAGATGAAACAAGACCACTAAAGGACTGGGCACCCCTACTTTACTGGGCACCCCCACTTGACTATAACCAATACTATGGACCCACATCTATAACATTCCTTAATAAGAAGATAGATTTTGATCACGGCAAGTCACTACTAGACGCCAAGGAACGGATAGACAAGCAAGAGTCCAGTACCAACAAGACTTCAACCAGTAAGTAAAAGAGTAGAGCTAGTAAAGTAAGAAGCAACCCAGGGAGTCACATAATGGAACTACTAAGTACAGAATCCAACCACGAAATCCAAGACTTAAACCGGTTGCTCACAAGACTAATACCAAGGGCAGCTATTCCCACACCTGATATAGGTATGTAGCTAGGGAAGTCAGAATCAAACTCAGAGGTGAGCTAGAGAGGTGAGCTAGTAAGAAAGCAAGAATTCACCCCAGCGGTAACAGTATCGGAGGTGGGCGAGGGAGCTAGTAAGTCTAAGAATTCCACTCAGTAGACTGAGCCAGGAAGCTCTAAGGAGTTAATACTGACTTGCCTATTAGTGGGAGAGGAGCCTCATTCAGTTAAGTTCGTAGAAACCACTATGATGCTACTAAGCTTTGATCAGCACTATAAGGAAGGTCAAACTCACTAAGGAAGGTAAAACTCACTGATAAGCTTTCCACTACTTAGTGAAACTCCTAGAATTGACACTCCGAAAGCGCCTGCTCCTTCTGATGATTATGTATCTGATCTTGTTCCTACTCCCGCTCTCTCTACTGTAAAGGCTATCCGAACTCCATTAGGAGGCTCCTGCCGCCCAACGTCTTACTTAGTTGCTTGCCTATCCGTGTCTTGGCTGTTATAGTGAAATTTCGCCTAACATCTTTAGGGTTCCCCTCCGGATGGTTCCTTTGCCTTAAGAGCGAGCTGGACTTGAAACTGGATACTTCTCTTCCACTGGAACTGCTCCTGCTGAAGATCTTGAAACTTACACTTATTATCTGGCTTCTGCAGCTTACTCCACGAAAGCACTCTACGAATACAGGTTCACTCAGGAATTTACATAACTTTGTTATGACGGCAGCTAGGGTATTTCCGCAAAGCCAGTACTTTATGATTGGATTTTTCCGACCTAAACAATAAAGTGATTATTTCGATAAGTCAAACAGAGTATAGAAACTTGTAAGGACTCAGACACTCTAAAGCCACCCAAAGACAAAGACGAAATTCATGAAGAACTGAAAGGAGAGGTAAGGCCAGATGTTGTGCTAAGTTGAGTTGCGCTTAAGGGTCAGTGAGTTACTGTTGTGCTAACGAAACAGTACAGTACAGGAGCAAGAGAGATTCTATTAATGTTTGCGAGAGGAGCTGACTTGTGCGTAAGGAGTTTCGAGCTTGATTACATTCCAAATATATGTATGGTCGGGTGAGAGAGATTATTGGAATTCGAATTGCTCTTACTTGGAAAGAAGCCCTCTTTTCTTCAGCAGTAAAGTCAGCAGCAAGCGCGGGAAGTAAAGGAAAGGAGAAGGAAAAGAAAGTAGGCAAGCAACAATAGGTTAAGAAAGAAAGTAGAGTTCGGGTCCCCGGGTGTTGGATCTTCAACTATATAAGTATATTCAGCTGTGAGAAAGTCTGCTGCAAGTGATAAGGAAGCTGAAAGTGCGTTGTCTACAAGAAAGGTTATTAGGCTCTAAGTCAGTATAGAGAGGTTCGGCGGTAAGAGAATCCGCATCAGCTATGCTTAAGTCTAAAAGAGAAAGAAGCGGGAGACAGATCTTCCACGGACCCTGCTCTGGATCTTTAAACGGATCTTTCCACTAGGGGCTCCTGCCGCTATACATTATAAGTTGCTTGGCCCCCGCATCTGGTATAGGATTGATAGCTATGGCGATCAGAATTGAACCAGTACATCTAAGACTTCAACCAGTGAGTAAAGGAATGGAAGCAGTGAGTGTCTTGGCGGGTCGGGTCGGGTAAGAAGATAGTTGTACTGTCCGGGGAAGAATTAAGTACGAACAAGCTTGAGTGGAAGTAGGCAAATAGTAAAGGTTCAGCTGCAGTGCCAGGACTCCTACTTGTCAACTTCAGACTCACAGTTTTCGGCCCTCTCTTATCTTTCCTTCCAACCTAGCCGAGTTCTCTTTCCTTTAAGAATGGAATTGCCCATCTCTTCCTCTGATCTTGCTCCACTGATCTAACTGCTTCCCTTGCTGACCTCGACTCTCCTCTGTAAACTAACCACTCCTCTGTCCAACTAATCAAGTTATCTTCTTTCTTGCTCTTCTACCGGAGCTATGGCAACTTACAATAAGGGAAACAATAACTCTTCTCTTTCTTCTTATTAAGTACACAGCTTCCCGAAACTGACTAGAAGGGCCTCAACTCTTAACTTCCAGCTTCAAAAGCCTGTGACTACAACCTATCAGAACGAAACAAGCGCTAACAAGACTTCCTTTAGTGTAAACAAGACCTTAACGCATAACTGGGAATGCGCCTACTGACAAGCAGACTCCAAATCAGAACTAGTAGACTGGCACTGCTACCTTAACCTTAAGGCAAACCTCCTCTTGACTTTCCAACAAAAACTCCTCGCAATGGGTCTAAGGGGAAAGGGGGTCAGCTTCTAGGCCAGTAGCGAAAGCACTATTTCTTTGTTTTAGGTGCATGGTCAGTGTTTCAAGTTTTTCAAGCAAGCACAACAAGACTAAAGGGCGTATAGGTACACTCTTACAGGGGATATAGACATGCAAAGCATTGATCCCGCTCTCCATTTATGAGAACAGGTATTGTTGACATTAGTCTCAGTTTGAGATAAAGCAGTGCCAGGCCTAGAGAAAAGGATATCCTCAAGAAATAGAGTAGAAATCAATATAAGGCAACTGAGTAAGTGATTTCAGGATTCAAGTAAGTAGCAACAGGCTCATAGGCAACAAAGCCAGATCTAAGATCATCAGCCGTGTAGGGATTAGCAGACTTATGTGGACAGGAAAGACAGAGTGAAAGGCATGAGTAGGGCTTACCGGGCGCCTGTTAAGGTTGAGAATACACTGTTCGATTGTTGCTACATGTAGGCATTTTGACTCCTATTGGTGTTTTACTCCTCTAAGTTGTGAGTTGGACTCCGCCCTCGGTCGTATTTCAAGTCTGTTTGCCAGTAGTTTCATCTGTTTGTTACCCTTTGTGGATCCTCACTAGCATCGGTTGGATCTCTTTTTGTGGAAAGCGGGGTTCTAGGCCGAGGTAGAGAGAATGCCATTAAGTGAGGGCCGGCTAATAGTTAGTCAAAGAATACTCAACCCGGGAGGCAAGATGTGAGATCGATTGTTGGGTTACCGGTTATGAGTTGAGGTCTCGGCAGCCGAACACAGGAACGAACGGACTTCCATTTTGGATTCTTTAGAGTCTGCATCAGCACTAGTATGTTTTGTTAGTGAGTTTGTGTTAGCAGTAATATGTTTTATGTAAGCAGTCTGGTTACTTGGTTCTATTAATAATAGCAAGCTATATATTTGAAAGAAGCAACTCGGGGTCGGGGTGCGACTCTATTCCCTGTATCAACTTCTCTAACACGGGCCTCTATTCAATGGTTGCCGAAAGCAATAAGTCAGTTCTTTTCAGTTCCGCTACTACATAATATGCTAGCTATCTTCTATTCTATTCTGTTTATATAAGTTGAGCACTAAATTCATAAAGTAGGGCGAAAGAAAAAGAATAGGAACAAGCGAAAAGTCACCAAGTAAGCCTTTTCATGAAGCAACAAGCAAAGCAAGGGCGAAAGCAAGTTAGGTTATTGAGTGCTGCTTTAGAGTTAGGAAGCCAAAGGGAAGGAAGCTGGTTGTTTCATCTATACTTATATCATATAAACGCTCCCTTCTATTCTTTCTCTTCGGCGGGGCATTTGATTGTTTGTGCTAAGTTCGCTTTGGAGGAGTCAGCAGTCAGAACCAAGTCGATCTACCCGGTTGAGTTTAGGAGTCAAGTCTAGTTTCGCTGTTAGGTTAGATAGAGCAGGAGCCGGATTAGGAGTGGAGTTATTCAAGACTAATAAGTGCTAACAGAGTTGCCCGCTCGCTAACGCCGTCACGCATTAGCTTACTTCTTGGGGTGCCTTAGAAAGATGGAGTTCAGTGAGCCAGGAAAGGATTTCGTTAAGTAAGCTAGCAGTAAGGGCCGTTTTCACTTTTCTTAACGGAAGTGCAGTGCCTTGTTACTCTTTTACACTTGTTACTCTTTGACATAAGTTGGTTGTGCACTCAATTCTTTAGTTCATGGTGCTAATGCTGGTTTCTACTCTTTTCCGCTTACGTTTGCGAGCTCGGCGCAGGTTGCTCCTCTTTTCCGCTTACATTTGCTTTGTTTGGAGGAGTCAGCAGTTAGTTGATGTTCTTCTATATGTCTCACACTCAATGAAATTCTGAGAGTCAACCTAGCAACATATAATGAACAAGCAAGACTACTGTTGGCGTGAGGGAGTTCAGAAAGACGTTGTGCTCCAATGGGAATTGAGTTGTTTGTGCTAACATGGTCGGTGAGTTAAGTAATAGAAGCAATGCTGCTAGTAAACACTTTTGATACATTGAGTGAAGGAAGGGAAGGAATGCTGCTAGTAAACACTGTTGTTGCTCGGCCTAGACTTAACGAGCACTGACACTATAACTCCGGCTCAGCCAAGCGTATACTAGACAAGACGGCAAGTAGACAAGACGGCAAGTAGACAAGACGGCAAGCAACGTAGACCCAAGGAGCTACTACAGCATCAACACAAGAACATAATGTCATTGAGGATTACCCGCTACACTTTCTATACGATGTGCAAGTCTAGGTTTCGGGAGCTACGTGGGCCGTTGATATCTTTTTCTTTACTAGATATTGATATAAGATAAGATATTGAACAGAACCGCTTGCAGCTTCATCAGCTCCTTCCTCTTATCCCACTTATTCAGATCCTTTATCTTCTAAAGCTTCTTCTCCCGCGGATTCTATCGCTTCTGATCCGGATCTTGTAACTTCAATTCGAACTGTGGAAGATCCCGATCCAGGTTATCTACAACTTGGGCCATAAGAAAGGTGAACTTATTTTCCCGCTTCCTTTTATTCAATAAGTGAGTCACTTGTGAAACCTATGATTCTCGGGGTCGGGGCGCTCACGCGTACTTTCCCTTTGCTTAACCTCGACTTTGCTGAACCTCTCGTATATAAATGGAGTAATATTACCTTTTCCATACTAAACAAACGCACAGCTCACTTTCACTGTCAACAAATACGGAATGGAATCTTTCTTGCGCAGAGTATATAACAGAGGCATATTAGCGAGATCTATACTAAACTGCCTTATCCTCTGATTCTGCTCCTTCAGCTTCTGGAACAATACAGGAAGAACCAATTGTAGCGGACTTTCCTGATCCAACTCAAGCTTCAGATATGGTGGACTTTCCTTCTTCATGAAAATAAGGACTCTCCACTTTCAGTTCAAACAGAAACAGAATGTCATTGCAGCTCTGCGGACCGCCAACACAGATGCAAGTCGAACTTAGCTTGCTGGTTCCCTTGCTGATTCCCCTTATGGTTTGTGTGTTAGTGAGCTAAGCCTCCAGCTCAGATTCTCTAGTTACTCTATCAAGCAAGACAAGACTCCCTTCTTAACCCGAACTCTACTACTAGACTAGGGGAAGGCAATCACGCAAAGGTGTTTCACATCTAGGTTTAAGGAGAGACTTATTTGTTTGCATAAAGCTTAAGTAGGCTGTTGCTCATTGTCTACAAGAGAGGTGATAGAGGTGATTTCACACCCCGAGAGTAGGAGTTATCGTAGAATCGTAATTCTGGAACAAGAGGATTGAGCATTGGCAACGAGATCATAAGCTGTGGAAAGTGGAGTTAATGAGGCCAGATTTACCATATTTTGAGTTGTAGGGTCAAGCAACTAGGGATTCCACTGTTTTGGGGAACCCCATTAATTATATAGTGACAGTCATAACCGCCAAGCAATTACTAATGACCAAGCTTAGTTGTTAGTTGCTAGGTAGCGAGTGAAAGGCGGCAGGCGCTTGGACTGCGTTCGTCAACTCCGCCAGGCAATTCTTCTGCTGAGGATCTTGAAACTGGTGATTCTCTTTCTTTGGCTTCTTATACTCATCCTTTTTTTAAGATCTGTATTTTGATCCTTACTTTCGAACTCCACTTTCTGAATAGACAACTTGAGCACCCGAACTCGAAGACCCACTTGCAGCTTACTTTCATTCAAGCAGTGAGTAAGCAATGAGGTTACAATATTCCATGCGTGAGTAACTATGAATGTTAGATTCCATTCTGCAATTGATTTCTTCGTCGGCCAAACTGAGCTTGCTGGTTCCCTTGCTGACTTATAACTTGCTGCTGAAAGAGAAGATTGCTTTGTCTCTATATCAACAGAAGATGGCTTTGTATCTATATCAGTCAACAAAAAGACCCTCACTCTTTCTTGCTAAGCGCCCGACCTCTCCTTAAAGACGAAAAGGATCATTTCTCTCTCTTGCCTAGCGCCCGATCTCAACTGAACTTTCTACTTAAACAAGAACTCCACTTTCCTTGAGAACTGCTTCTTTATACGATGAAAAAGAAACGGAATCAGTACACCGAATAACATGATTAATAAGTAGGATGGATAAATAATAACATGAATAAGCATAATGGCCATACGAGAAGATCCATCAACCTAAGAAACCATGGAGAAGATCAATCTATGGAGCAAGCACATTATACAAACCAAGCAACCGCTTGAGAACAAAGATGAATCGAAGTCTCAAAGAGGAAGAAGAGGTCGGTCGTGGACAAAGAGGAATAGGTGGAAGAAATAAGACCGATCATGAATCCCAAAATCCAGAGGTTGATGGGGTCTAGCCAAAGAGGCCGTGGACGTGGCCGGAGGTAAGAAATCTAGTTTCTTTTTCCGTTTGCATTTCTCCTCTTTTTGTAAGCCTTTGTTCATGAACAACTTTCATAGCCTCCTTCTTAAACCAACCAGTAAGACTTGATTTGGCACTCATCGATAAGCAGTGCTCTTAAGAAATTCTAGAATAGGTGCATTTGCTCCTTAAAGAATTCCTAATGCAACAACTGAACAAGAACAAGCTGCTCGGACACCGCTCTAATCAAAGGAAAGGGGAAGTAAAGAGCAAAGTATTAGCCCTAGACCTCTGCTTCTATCCCGCCTTACTTTCATTCCATAAATGCTGCAGCACTAAATTCCATTCTATTCCTTTTGACTTTAGCTTAGCTTCTTTCTATGATTACACTGCGTGGATTAAGTAATATGATTACACTGCCTTTGCGTATTAAGTAAGTAGGGGACTTTTGCCTAAGTATTCTTTCTTCTTGATACGACAACACTCGAACAGCTGCAACCCTTAGGATAAAGTGATCATCCAAATGTTGAGCAGAAAGCGCTGCCTTGAACAGAGACCAGAGGCTTTCAGCACCTTAGTTAGGACAGAAAGATAGAACCTAGCCGTTAGTGAGTTCGAGCAAGCAGACTTCTTGTTGTTGCGGAACGGGGTGGCCTCTATTCTTAGGGAAGCAAGGCCAAATATATCTATTCTCGCTTTAGGGAAGCTAGGGCAATAAGTAGTTGTCCCTGAGAGTCATTTACTTCATTCTATGTAAGTAGGTGCACTCTCTTTTCCATAAGTGGCGCAAGAGCTTATGGGCTGAGTTAGGTAGAGCAGGATTACGCTAGATTCAACAAGCAAGGGAACAAGCTTTAGGCAAGAAAAGAGAATACTATTGGTATAGGGTTCTAAATGCCTCTATTTCATGGTTTGCGGGCGGGGTACTTAGTTAGTTTAGAGAGTTTCGTGGAATTCCAATGCCTCTAAATGCCTCCATTTAATGGTTTCGGGGTGCTCTTTAGTTAGTTTAGAAAGACATTGTGCTTGTTGAGTTCTTTGAGTTGTGCATTAGTTTACTTTTTTGCTCTTGGAGATGCCAATATTCTAGACTTTTAAAGGAAGCAGTGCGGTTTACCACTCCGTGAGTCTATCATATGCTGCAAGATGGATGAAATTCCATATTTGTTGACACTGGACCAACTGTAGTATTAGTTGATGTAGTTGCGCGATAGCAGCAGCAAGTAAAAAGCAGAAGGTATCTCAACGGAACAAGGCCAAATATATCTTCCTCTTTAGGAACGTAGCTTATTGATTGAATAGAATGGAGTGTGTAACATATGGATTTGAGTACACAACCTCTGCATTGCTTTCTTGACTGTACCGTAGAAAGAAGGCGGGAGATGTAAATAGATCAACTAAGGTATAATACATGTGATAGTAGGCTGTTTTAAGGTTCAAGTAAGAATATAGTTAGAGTGTAAGTCGACGAGAATAGAATGTCCTGATTTATTGTCTTTATCCAGAATCTGAAGCGGTATCATCAGAAGAAGCTGTTTCAATAGAAGAATCAGTTGAAGTTGAAAGATCAGAGTCAGTTCGCGCTGCAGCTTAAAGTTATGTTGAGTTCAGTTCGGGTCGGGTGCTAAAGTAAGGGAAAACAAACCGAGGAGTGGTACAAGCAGGAAAGAAAGAAGCTAGGGCTTCACCTAAGTTAGTGAATTGGTAGCTCTTCACACAAGTCAAACTGTAGTTGTTGGGCCAGTGTTCAGAGTCAACCTTAATAGAGTCTAGTCTCTCTTGCATAATCTAGAAATTGTAAGCCTTAATACTGCATTGCTTTCTTTGCAAACCCTAGACTATGAAGTCACCAAACACTCGAGAAACAAACTTATTAACTGCTTTTTGACTCTTGAAGAACGAATTGAGTTAACCCCGGAAAGTCAACTAATGCACTTGTTCTAAAGTTGTAGCTTGTTGCTTATGGAACTCTACCCCTTGTTTATTTCTCTGTTCTTGCTCTGTTGCTTGGTGCTCAAGCAGGACAATTTGTTGAGTTACATAGCAGCGGGACTATCAGGCAATTCCGGTCATTACAAGGAGCTACTGCGGGACAATAAGTGTAGTTACCAACAAGAGGTCTACAAACAGATGAAACAAGAACAGGACATTCTTCGGCTTAAGGCTTCTGATCTTGTTTACCCTTACTTTGAATCTACAGCTCTGGCTCTCATCTAATCTCACTCAGGCGAAAAAGACTTATTGAAACAAGCAGCTGTCAACAATACCTCTACTGTAGCTTGTCCACTTGGCTCTTCAAACATAGTGTCTTTTGGTGCTTCTTCAAGTCCTGGGAAAGTTGCTCACGTTAGCTTACGGGTGCATTAAGGAGCAGCTTGATTACATTCCTACAGCAGCTTGATTACATTCCTACTTGATAGAAAGAACATCCGGGCCGGGAATCAATTCATCTTTCACTCGGCGTCCGGGAAAGTTACAGAATTCAGTGTGTAGTTGGCGGAACAAGTCTACTTATTGCTAGGAAAACGGAACAAGTCTACTTACTATACTTATTGCTAGGAAAATATGCATTTAAAGAAAGAGAGCCTGGCGGGGGATAGGAGAGAGAGGACAGGGCGAGAACTTAGAGTCTTTCCTTGGATACTGAAACCTATAGCTATTCTTACCGTAATATAGCCTTTCTTACCTAACTATACCCATAGGGCAAGCAAGCATTCTTTGTGTTACTCTGACTCTTATTACATGATTCCATATGAGCTCAACTGTCTGCATTCGAAATTAACACTTTTTGTTCAATAAAACAAGCCAAGGGCGCAAGAACAAGAAGAAAACCACTATTGGCTGCTTTCTTAGGTAGAGCAGAGCCAGTAGAAAGTGGCTTTCAGCACCTGTGGAATCCGTAGTTGCTTGTCGTCTTGGCGATGCGAAATCATTCCTTTTTTGTGTATACTTTAACCCATCCTTCCATTTGGATTACCCGCTTGATGCTGACTTGAGATTAGATTAGTCGTTACTTGTCTCATAGCAATTCCAGTCTTGTTCCAGTCATTATTTACTTATGTTTTCTCACGTTAGAGTTGATTTATTACTTGCTATGTGTTCGGGAGAAAGAGTGAAAAGAGATTAGGCTGCTCGCGAGGTAAGTTATGATTATTAGTAGGAATACCTGAAAGTAAGGGTATCTTGCAAGCAGAAAGGGAGTATACAGTGTTGATGCTCTAGTCATTCCTATACGAGGCTAGGGTAGTGTCGTTTACTGACTTGCTTGTTAGAGTAGTTGTTTCATGAAGTTAGGGGTGTTAGAGATCTCTTATAAGCAAGGCGGGCACCTATTTCAGGGGAAGAACATCTCTCAGCTCTCGTCTTATGGAAATACAGAATGAAGCTAATAGAGAAAGCCCCATTTCTCCTTTTGATAAGCCACCCTGCTCTGGCTCTGACTTTCTTTCCACTTCAATTCTTCCTCCCCTTTATTCTGCCATTCGATCTGCATGACTAACCCTTTATTCTGCCATTCGATCTGCTTGGTCTTCAGTATATCTCAGTACAAGATCGAGCAACGAATAAAGAAAGGCAAAAAAGCCCTAACCATCTGGTCGAAGCGAGTTGGTGCGCTGCGCTCTTTCTGTAAACAGCAGCTCTCGCTCTTCACTTCCGCAGAAGCTAATCCCGAAGGTCATAAGGAAATAGGCAATTATTTGAGAATTATGCCAGTAAGCATGATGAGTAAGCAGTTAGAACTACCCTTCTATCTATCCTTCCAAGTTAGTTTCGTCCCTATCCTTTTCTTTCTGGATACCAAAGAAAGGGGTTCATATCAATGGGGCATTGCCAAGCACGATGACTATAAACAAAAGCAAAAAGAATGAATAGCTAAGAGAATAATAATAAGAAATCCCTGTAAGCCGTCTTCGTAGCCTTAAGGCCAAAGGAAGCCCTCTTCTTTTCCATCATCCCTTCTTGGCAAAGCAAAGGAGTCAAACAAGAGTTAGGAGTAAAACAGGAAAAGATAGTGTATTGGAGGCAACAAGAGTTAGGAGTAAAACAGGAAAAGATAGTGTATTGGAGGCAACTCTTGAAATACTTTTAGGCTACTCCGTACTTAAGGAATATGACCTCACCCAACCTTCCATGGTGATTTAGACCATATCAACCTAGAATCAAAAGAAGAATGTCGAATCAAAAGAAGAATGTCCTCCAGCAAATAATCCATGCTTTCTTTCGCATAGCACTCTATTTATTGAACGAACCTAGGGCACTCTAAACATGTTTACTCCATCTCTTATTTATTTGCTTCCAGGGTAGAAAAAACACGATCGCCGGAGAGAAAAAGCACTAAGTATTCTTTACTAAAGGATTTACATTGTGGAGTAAGAGAATGAGCAGAGCTTTAGAAGCGATAGGTTTGGAGGAAGGGAATTCCACTCACCCGATAGGTTATGGGCGATGTAATTGAGCTCGACCGAAGGTATAGTATTTGGAATTCCGTTCGTAGGTAAGGTGGCAGTAAGGATGGAATTAAGCTCTACCTGCAGGGCCCCTTTACAGTACTTTCTTTACAAAAGGGAATTTCTTCACTGGCAAGGTGACAGGATTCGAACCTATAGCCCTCCGTACCCAAAACGGATGCGCTGACCAGACTGCGCTACACCTCGTTGAAACCCCCCAGAGCATATAGCCTGATCGATTAAGATTTAGCACCCTTACTTTATCTTAGACTCCGACGAGCGAGATAGTAAGTGAGTCGCTTTCTTGCTCGCGCTTTGAACATGATGCTTTCCTTTCTAGATAGCCTGAGCACTAAGACAATCTCGATGAATCACAAAGATCAAAGAGAAGCAGAGCTCGTTGCAGAGGATATATATAGGTAAAGTAGCCCTCAACTCCCGGTAGCAGAGGATATATATAGGTATGATGGTTGGCCTTTTCTTGAATAAAGAGAAAGGTGCTTCAAGCGAACTTGATTAAGGCTTTTTAAACATTATAGAAAGAGTAATTCATTCCTCAGGCAAAAGAAAGTGTACAGAGCAATTAGGCTCCGGGAAGATAAACCCAAATTATCAACAATGCTTTCGGGAGGCTTATAGGTGATTTGCTTCAATTCAAGACAGTGATGAGTAAGGGGGGGAGGCTTTGATTCAATTGCTTTCAGTGGACTATTTCAAAAGGTAAGGCTTTGATTCAATTGCTTTCAATGGACTATTTCAAAAGGTAAGAAGAGTAATGGTAGTGGTCGAGTTCATATTGACTAGATCACTAGTATCGAGAGCCTTTCCTTTAAGTGCTTTTTCATCTGGGGCATAGAGTGAAAAAAGACCACCTACATAGCCATCCTAATTAATCAATCAATATTTCTTTCTCTATTGAATCTTCTTAAAGGTAAAAGAGACCTTAAGCGAGGTCTAACCGCCTGTTCAACTTAGTCTGAGTAATGAATGAGAAGCCCTTCTATTTGAATATGGACCGAAAGCTAATCTTTTCATTTCACCATCTCTATTACACGGATGATTTATTACTCTTAGAATATGGTTCACAGCATAATGCCAGAGGAATTGCTGGTGTGCTGCATCATCTTGTTTCATTCACTGGACAGGTCGGCAACATAGATAAGAGCTCTCCAATCAAGTTTCGGGTACCTGGGCTTCAAGGAGGCGAGGTTACCAAGCGATGGGTCTACCTCAGATCTCAAGCGATAGGGCTACCTCTGGATCTCATGCAGACTGAGATAGAGAGATTGCTGCCCTGATTCAGTGTACATAAGGTTAGCTAGATGGACAGAGCCTTTCCTTTATTACAAAGGGAGGATGAATTGATCAACTCGACGCTCTCCTAATATTAGTAAGCTGCTACTGCTACCACGCGCAACTGTTCAGAGATGAAAGAAACTGGTCTCTAAGATAAGGTCCAGAACTCAGCATAAGAATTTGGATTGTAGGCTGGTAATCCATTTGCCGGGCGTGCAACTTGATGGAAGATTTGAACTTTGCAGGTAAAGCTATTCTGGCTTATGGAATGCAGGAATCCCTTTCTATCTGGGAATACATATGGGATGAGGCTTCGTTACCTGAGGAGTAAGGCCATATGGACAGTTAACATCCCTTAATATTGCTCATGGGCGAGGCTTAAGTGCGGGAGTAATCAAAAGAGCTTCCTTCAGATTGATATTGTGGGGGACAGAGAAATCACTCTGGTACGCGCCTTGGCTTCCTTACTAGCCCTTGAGATTAATGAGTACGTACATTCGCTATGATTCGGCCAGTTAAAGGTGGGTGGATATCATTTCATTACTATTGATATTTCACCTAGATTTATGGTTTCAATGACTGGACTTGAAAGATTGGCGAATACAGTTGAAACCTCCTGCCGCTAGTCAATTGCTTGAATCTATACCACACTCGATAGATTAAATGAAATAAATGCGGATTGCCCCTTTCTTTCTTAAAGGAACAGGAGTAGTTGACATTGCCAGTGAAATTGATCTGCCAGAATTCTGAAGTTGACTCTAAGCTAACTGTAGGAATCGCTACAAGCTCTGGGGCAAGGTAAGGATGGGGTGCGGCCTAAGACCCTGTGGTGGAGAGGTAGCTTGCATGAGTTAATGACCGATCAAAGAATTAGTTCGCCGACACACCTATTGTTGCTCGACCCAGCCCAGTTGCCCGTGCCTCGATGAATGAATGGCCCTACCCGCCTTCCTTTATTATTGTTGATCGCAACTCCATGAATGAGAGATTACCCCCGTTGACTGAGTTAATGACCGATCAGAGACTAATAGATGCTACCCCAAGGCTTAGTTGTGTTACTCGGATAAGGAGAATGAGCGGTACTACTAGAAGAATTAGCTATGTTTGGAGGTTACTCATATAAACCCAATAAGAATACTGCCTAACAAGTAAGTGAACCACCCTACTACATTGATGGACTATGATAATAAAATAGAGAAATCAGAATTAGTTCGTGGTCGCTCGTGGACTGATTGGTTATACCTTTCAGAATGAGTTGCCGACGTAGCTAATGGGGAACAAAGAATGAGTCATATAGTAGGCCCGCTCCTATTAGTAGGCCCGCAGCTCCTCTTCTTTCCTCTTTCACTCTCCCTCTCTTGTTTAACCCTACCATTACTTCCTTGAAAACGAAAACGACTACCTGCGCTACCTCACCAGTTGCTCGCACGCCCCTCCATGAATGAGATATGATCCACAGAGACTTAGTTGATGGCCGATCAAGGAATTAGTTGTGCCACTTGAAGACTATGTTATGTTACTTTCGGACTGAGCTAGGGGAATTTCAGAATGAGTTATCTTCTGACAAGAGCTAGTGACCCGACTTGAGGAGTTAGTTTTCCTACAAACGTTTATTGGTGACCGACCCCATCGATGCACGTCCGCAGGCCTTTCACCCAATTCATTAACTTAACGATATTGCCCGAACCCTTCGATGCACCACCGAACGAACAGAACAAAGACAGAGTAGCTGGACCAGAGCAAAGAACGAGTGTGTGGACGACCGAAGCCTTTAACTAGAAATACCAACGCATGTTGTTTCGCACACCCAATGCATGGTCTTTGGGTAGGTAAGGGAATAGCTTCTTTTGGTCAGTATCAGTAAGGGAATAGCTTGTGCGTGTAGCAATTCAATATATATGTTTTGTATAGCCAATAAGAATTCGATTATGGTTGTAAGAGGTCTACTCTGACTGGAACATCTAGCCGAGGGACATGGGAGAATCCAAACTACAAGAGAATATTAGTATATGAAAACACATTCCAATATATGCTAATAAATTATGGTATTATTCCCTAGCTACAGCTTAGATCAATTCTTCCATTAATGTGCTTAATTCTCTTATAGTGGAGCTGGCTTTCTGATTTCAAATATCATTCATTTTCTACTGCTTTGTAGTTATTATCTCTGGTTGGTGTAGGCATTCTTCCACTGCTGAGGTGAACAAGTGAGGCTCGGACTATTGAGTGGAAATTCACTCCCATGTTACTTATTCTTATTACTATTATAGTATATGCACTGGATCGTACCAATACTCCCGAGTTTGGTTCTATGTGCTTACCCACCCTTTCGATTCTATGTCCGACAACTTATTCTTCATCTATGTGCTGTGGATCGTGCCTGTATTCTCTATTCTGATTATAATTATTATTCTGATTGAACTTTAGCAGTTTATTATGATGATAACTTATGCAGTCAATCACGATACTAGTCTAAGGTGCGGTAAGGAAAGGCAAAATGGCAGGATAGTATGAGTTAGAGTCAAGGGGGGTAGGCTCCATAGTTAGGTTAAAGAGTTAGCCCGAAGCAAGTGAGGCTCCGTATCTGTGTTTATAGCCTTCAAAGTGTTAGCTGGTTTCCCCGTTGCTGGAGTACTTTTGAGTTCTTGTTTACATTGGTTACAGCCCAGTGAGTACTAGTTTTGTTCTCGTTATTAGTGTCAAATTCTGATTAATGGTGATTGGATTCCCGGGAGCAAGTAAAGGTCTTGTTAGTTTGATATTAATGTTCCCTTTTTCAAGTTCAAGTAAGAGAAGCACTTGTTCAACGTCCTCCTTTTGGTAGATCATTGCCGTTGATCCTAGCAATGAAGAAAAAGGCTATTCCTTTAGCTGGGCACGCTGGGCAGTAAGATGTTAACTCCGCTTTTGCAGATACTCTTGCCGTTGAAGGAACAAACGCAATAGCCATAGAGTAGTCAATACCCGGATAACAGTCAATGGATTTAGGAAAGAAAGGTCCCAGCCCAAGTGATAGAGTGGCCAAGCCAAGTAAAAGCACTTCGCCCGATAGCTAGGGGAGATATTCTAGTTTACAAGGAAAGATCAGAGTCTGATTACCTTAAATAGGCACTGAAAGCAGGAAGCATCACATTATTATTCTTTTATGAGACTACCCACCAAGCAGCCGAACAAAGGACAGGCAAGCCCCGCGCCTGACGCGTCACACGAACAAAGGAACAAATGGACATCACCGAAAGGAAAGACCACAAGAGAGAGACCGGGGCAGGTGTGAAGCAGGAAGCTCCGATGCGGACGATCTGGTGCGACGGTTTCTTATAAGGCATTCGAACGATTGTCACTGATTTGCAGAGTCTCTAAGGCACTCAATTGTTCCGCTCCCGCCATGCTTATTATTGCTTTCTTGGATATCAAAATCATTCCTGCCAAGCTGTACTAAAATACCCCCCAATGAAAGTCAAGAAAATCAAGGGTGAAAAAAAGCAAGCAAATATTCTGGTGATCCCCATTGAGGAGCCCCTAAAGGAAGATCAATCCCCATTAGCAACTGGTAATCAATTGAAAGCTAAAATCAGGGGATCCCCTACGGAACTATAGGAAAGTGACTTCTGTAAGTTGGCATTAATTTGTCTGGGTAGCGAAACCTTGCCTAATTCTTTCCATCCCTTCAAAGAGCTCCTTATTTTGATCTATGCCTGACAACAAAACAAGCATTCAATCTTGACTTGAAATCCCTTCCTTGTTATTCCCTATATTATTCTATTCTATTATCCCACGAATTGGCGCTAATAAACCTGCCCACAATTGATCCTTATGGAAAAGAAAGGATTCCACTTTCCCTGACGTAGATCGTAAGTTAGAACTTGGTTTATGTGTCCTCCTCTCATTAAGGTGTTTCCATCATCCAATGCTCTTTGTACATGATGCACACCAGCCCTCTTTTCAAGCACTTTATTTCAACTAAAATACATGGAAATTAATAGAACTTGGAGTTATCCCCCTAATGGCCAGATTATGGGCCACAACATTCAAGTTTATGGAAAAGTGGCTGACGTGAACAACATGTTGCGCGAAGATCTATTTCATCGAACTGGTTCCGCTTGAATTGTAGAAAGACCCTTGACATACAATATTGACAACTTCCATCGAATCTGATCAAATAAAGAAGGAAGTGAGCAAGAGCGCATCAACAGCACGAAGACCATCCAAAAGAGCTGCGTAGTTGCGAGTTGCTTATCGGGTCATACATTATTAATACAAATGATAATTATTCACTAAAGCTCACTTGGCACACCGATACAAACAATGTCGGAGCAGAGGAAGCGTTCTTAAATAGGAAGTCTTTACCTGCTGGATAAGAAGGAGATTTTGATGAGTGCTAAAAATGCATTCTCTGAGAAGTATCATAATTTACCTGAGTAGCTATAGGAGCATCCCTAGATCCCATTGCAACTCATATAAGTGGGTGGTATCCAACATTAGCGAAGATCAGAACTCTCGACACTATAGAAAAGGGGAACTTTACGAGTGGTTGCGAAACTTGGCTCGATACTAGAGAAGCACCAAATCATTACGGTTAGACCAAAGTGAAGTGGCTCTGAGGCTAAGTCATTCGTGGAGGGAACAAGAGTCCAGGTCATTGCCTTCATCCAGCCAATCTCCACTATAGCTGCGGTTCAATTGTTGGAAGGAGTATACCAAATTTCTTGCTTCAGCAGGTTACAAAAGGAGATAGCGAAGGAGCACTCATGGAATAATATGGTAATAAGTAGAGCAAGAGTCAAGATTGCTAACAAAACAGGTGTATCGTTGCCTTTACTTCACTTTCCAATTATTGTGTAAATGAAACGTGAGATGGGTAATTGGTTCCAGCAAAGTTGACAAAGATACATTTGAATCTTCGGAGCAACCCTAAGATGAAAAAGGGCCTTCCAACCCATCCAAGGCTCACCATTCTCATTAAGAGACTTAGTCATTAATCTGTAAGCGCTGCTCACAGAAGTACCGAGGCACTCAGAGTCCAAACCAAATATGAATCCTTGGGGTTGCAAGGCGCCAAGCAACGGCGCGCCAAGTTAACGCCCAAACGACTATACAAAGAGCTCGAAACTCTCTAATGCTCACTTTCTAGTATGTCTCAATTAGTTCTGAAAGTTGGTTCCTGAGGTTGTTTACCCTATTCTTTTATATCATGAGTCAAAACAAAGCTTTAGAGTGGTGACCTTATTGGATTATCTCTCATATGTCTATTTATTGTGCGCTCTTCTTCTTTTCCGCTTAAGAGTCTGGGGTTGGTTCGGCGTCGTCACTAATACAACGATGGGTGGCCAAGGAGGGATGGATTCTCAATCTTTGATAAGGTTTCGTTCCTTTCTTCAATCAAGGATAAGGTTATGATCATACTACTAAGAATTATTCACTAAAGCTCACTTGAACTGAGTAAGAGGAAAGAATACAGTATGCTTGAAGGTAAAGGAAAGGGCAGTGAAGAATGAGCTGGCTCTTTGAGACTAGAAAAAGGCATGCAAGCAGGATGCACCAATTCCTATTATTAATATGCGCTCAGTCTTTGCCCCGTCAGGAAAAAAGTACTCCGATAATGGTTCCTATTGCCCGGATCAGCCTTGGGTTAAGGGAAAGAATGGATTTGATAACCGTATCCATAGCAAGAAAGAGGGTGAAGTTAATTGAGTTTTGAGTTTAGGTAGGGCAAAGAAAGAGATGCTGAGCACAAGCAACGCACGCCCGAACTCTTATATTCTACTTATTGGTAATAAGTATCAAGTATAGAAGCGGATGCCTCAATTATCTTATGTAGTTTCCTTCGGTCCCTATTGATTCGGTATATTGGGGTGCCAAATCGAATTTCTTCTTGACTTCCCGAGTTTGGTTTGGCGCTGGCGGAATTGAGCTAGTGCTGTCCGTTCAGGTTATCACTACTACTTCCTCAGTTGTCTTTACTGTCTTGAAGTGCAGAATTGGATGTTCTAGAAGAAGAGCGGGTCACTTTGCAAAGATAACAAGTAGATTTGAGTAAGAAAGTCAAGCTTTTGCCAGAGGATGAGTCTTTCAAGTATAGGTTTCAAACCGGAGAGCCTGTTTTCCTAAGCAAGAACTTCTATCGTAGCTGTAGGAATAGGAATAAGCTTCCTAAGCATTCTGATCCTGCTCTGAAAACAGCATCTTATCGTTATCCAGCTTATTATCTCGCCTACAATTACATAATCATTCCCCTTTCTGACAATTGCAACACCTAGCACTTGAGTCTGTCTTGCTTGGCGCCGAAAACAGTAAATGAAGCTCTCTCTTTTCCATATCAAAAAGTAGGAATTGAGCGGTCAACAAAGAATTATGAAACGGAAACGGAACCCCCAGATTGATTTCCTTAGATACTAATCTAGCTACGAGATATCCTCTAGCTTCCTTATCCATATGATGCTTTTTCTCCTTATCTTGCTTCGGCAGAAGATAGGTGCCCACGGAGTGGTGTTAAGGCTTACGGACCCACTTACTTAATGCGCAAAGCTGTGAGTCTAATCATATATAGAATAGAATGCTCATGCTCACGTAGCTGTTAAGGCGAAAGAAAGTAAGGAGTGAGTCGAGATGAAACCAGACTGCTGCTCGAACATGGATGTTAGTTTGCGAGAGGAGAGGAGAGAAGCAGCTTTATGACATTCCTTATATATATATATGTATGCCAAAAGATGGATATGAAATTAAGGGTTTCGGCTAACGGGAAGGAGGGCAGCCTCAATTCTATTCTTTATCGCTACAGGAACAAGCAAAGATTATTGTTTCGTTTCGGGGTTCCACTATCCGCTTTCGGGGCGCAAATGAGCAAGTCAAGTTCTGAGGCTCCAAGTAGAGAGTAAGCAAGGGCAAATAGTTAGGTTATTTAATTCGGGGTGCCAAGCCAATATTAGCTTTGAAGCAAAAGAGAAGTCGTTTGTTTACCAAGACAAGATCCATATGTAGAATCTACCTTCTTGGTAGAATCCACCTTATTGTTTTCTTGTTCCGTTGCTTGTTGCCTAGGCCTATCAAAAAGGTTCGGTTCAGACACAAAGGGCGAGATCCATCTACTAGACACTTACTTGTTTGCTACAACACCAAGTAGAAAGTGTTTATAGCGGTAAACTACCTTAGCACAGCAACATCTACAGCTCTAGCTTACTTATTTGATACAGCTCTGAAAACAAAAACGAAACTTGATACTGGGTAGGTTCACTTGTTCAGTTATAGAAGTTGTGTAACCTTACTGCACTTATTTTATTGAATTAAAGAAAGTCAGCTACGCGGGAAAGAAATCCAACAGTGGATTACGGGTCGAGCGAGGAAATGGAGTTCCTGTCTTCATCAGTGTTAGGTTAGGAGTTAACAATTCCACTATTTGGAGCTTTTTATTGTCTAGGCAGGGCCGCTCAATCCAATTCTTACGTTTGATACCTGTAAATCCTCTTCTATAGTTGCCGATTGCATCAACCCCGGTTCTATACCCTATCTTGAAACTCGTACTGTTGTTGCCGCCTCGGCTAATGATCTAGTTTTGTCAACTTCCCTTGAAGACCCGCTAGTAACAGACTTGAGAACTGATTCCCCGGCTTCTGATCTTTCTTAGGATTTCTCTTATGCTTTGGCCTCTGCTTCCCATACAGGCACCGCAGCTGTCAACTAATACCGTTTTTGCTCCTATAGCTCATTGGCAGCCGTCGCTATTGATGCCACTAGACCAGACATTCCTACTTTCATTCTCTCTTATATAAGGAGATAACTGATTCTACTCTGTATTCCACTCGCTAACCTTTAGGCAATAATCATTCCATTAGAGCAGAGCCAGAGCCAGTACTTTATGCTTCCTCGACCTCTATAGCAAGCGCTTTTAGACCCACCCGGTCGCCAACTACAGGCTCGATATGACCAATCCTCTCTTCTGACTTGAGAGTTTTCTACCTTCCGATTTGAATAACTCGCTAACGCGGCAGTCCGGATCGGAACCTGCTTGTTCTAGATTTGATGTTACTGGTTATGCTCCCACTCCCACTAGCTTTGTTAAGAGCAAACAAGCTACTACTAATGTATAGCGTTAGCGAGGGGAGGGTGACTTACCCGCTTGCAACTGACTTGCGCACAGCTGAAGATATTGACCTACTTACTCCCCCGACTGTGGCTTCTGATCCAACAAGTAACCACCTGGAAAACACAGGACTACCTACTTTCATTCAATGAACACTCTATACTGAACTCCCTTCCAACAAGCAATTCATTTATTTACCTTCTCGGAACCGATGCTTCATTCGAGTCGGCAACACCCGAACTATTTAGAGCTAGAGTACCGAACCCATCCCCTACCACAAGGAGCAACAGCCGACTTATACTTAAGCTTTATCACAAGCACCGCGACTGAACTTACTCAAGCGAACCATACTCGAACCTAGGAGCAAGCCAACTACACCCCTTCCCTTTTGTTACTTCATTCTATAACGGGTGTGCACCTCCCAACCAATCATTCTATAACAGGTGTGCACCCACACCCCAATAAGTCAGCCTTTAGCGCAAGAAAGTACCTTTAAGTAAGAGTCAGAGGATCCCGCAACTCTCAAGTCATTATGGAATCTCTCTCTTTCACATGTCAGATAGGAATGTCAGAAAGCAGCCCCTCTCGCTAACACATTAATCGAATCTTGGCTTTCAGCACCTTGCTTTTAGGAGTGTAGTCGGCCAACACAGCTTCTTTTCCCGCTTCCTCACCTTCTCTTTAAACAGCTCTAACAGCTTACTTTAGAACAGCTTCCCCTTCTTTGGAAATGGATTCTTATTCTCTTGTGGACAACACTGATACGGATTCAGAAAACAGGACTCGCTACAGGCCCATTTATTAATTCCTAACGTACAATGGGAGACAAAGAGGGGACTTGCTCTTAACTAACTGATTTCTCTCTATCGTCGCCAACAATCAAAACTCTCCTTGATGACTTATAGACAAAAGCAACAGGATCACCTGAAACTCTCACTTCTTATTCTTTATACCTAACCTCTCCTTTTAGTGTAAGTGAATAAAAGAATCTATGACTGGGGGGGGGCGAGTTCGATTCCATTCCCATTTAGAGCTAAAGCACTCAAATCAGAATCTCTTATATGTATGCGCAAGAGAACCGGGCCTTTCGAAAGCTACAAGTCACTCCACAAGCCTTCGTTTTCTTTATGAAAGTCAGCTCCCGCGTATCCATGTTTGCTTGTTCTGTGTTATTACTAAATTCAGGGATAGCGCTATCCACTTATAGAATGAAGTCCCCAACCATAGCATTGCTTTCAAAACTAATGTCGGCACCCCTTTTACTTAAGAAGAGAATGGAACGTTACACATTTCCTTACTCTCAGGTAAATGTTATTAGGCTTAAATGCATTGGAAGGCTAGTTGCTGAGTTTCTATGAGGGTCTCTCTTTTTAGGGTAGTTAGTTAACAGGCTATACACGACGTTTCAGAAGCCTTCATCAGCCAACACCGAGTTAGTTGTAGTCCAAAGAGTTCCGTTAGATCTAGTGTTGTCGTTTCGTTTCGGGGAGTTCCTTTTTTTGTCGTTGGCGTTAGGGAGTTCCACTTGCTTGTATTGACGTGCACCTATCATGTAATAAAGTAACTCTACACCTATTACTTTCGGGGATTAACAAAACACTCCTTACTCCTGACTTGTTGAACTCCGCTGGGCACCCAGCTAGCAACTCCAATAAATAAGTGGTCTCGTTTAGGCTAAAATACAATAAAAGAAGGGCCTTTAGGGGTAAGTAGAGGTCTTTCAAGAAGTGATTAGCCATTATTAGCAGAGTTTACCCTGTCTTAAACAACGAGAAATATAAGCCTGATTTATTGCCCTCTGACTTAGAGAATTGCCCGACCTTCTTCAGCGTGGTGTACGGATTTCTCTTTCAGTTCCTGTTTCTATCGTATAAAGAATGGAATTTGGAATTCATAAGTAAGACATCATATAGAGCTAAGTCCCCAACCATAGCATAGCTTAGAGCTAAGTCCCCAACCATAGCATAGCTTTAAATAACAAACTGATTGATTTCAGAAAAGCATGGAATTGAGTGCAACAATATAATATCTTAACCTAGGAACAGCGCAAAGATGAAACAAAAACTCTTGTAAGGCGGAAGCCACCTTAGCTTATTGGAGTTTCAGAGTGATTGGAGTTTCAGAGTGAGAGGTTACTACTTCATTATAGCATGTGCTCGATAATTCAATTAAAACACAGGTCAGTTGGGTAGATAACAAAAGCTTTAGGCAAATGAGCACGCAAACGGTGCAAGAACGGGTAAACAAGTGCGTTAGGGAGTGAACCACTGCTTGCTTGCATAAGCGAATTTCTTGTGCTAATGTGAGTTCTGAGCCATGAGTTTAGCCAGGAGTAGGTAGTTAGGTTACATTATTCCATATTAGTTTAGTTATACGAGTGAGATTCTTTGACAACTTATATGAGAGTTGTGCTTTAAATGCAATTCTTCAATTCCACAAAGCAAACAAGGGAAGAGCGCAAAGACTCCGTATTATGAACAGCGCAAACTAGGGCAATAAGTGGTAGAATTGAGTTCGTTCAGTAATAAGTGGTAGAGTTCGCCAAAGTCAAAGTGCCTTAGTGATAGAGTTTTTACGGAAACTAAGCTGTTTGTTGACGTTCTTCCTCCATATTTGTAAGGCTAGCAACAAGCGCTAGGGAAGAAGCCTAAGCTAGTCCATTTCTTGTTTGTTGCGAGTTACGAAAGGAAAGGGGAAGCCAAGTAGCCCGCTCGCGGGTAGGCCAGTTCAAGTTAACTCCTAATTGCGAAACACTAAATATCCCTATTATTTACCAGAGCTACATTGCTTTCTCAAAAGCTCTCTCATCTCACTAACGTAGCATTCAGGCGAACTTCACTCGTATTCAGAGCTACGCTTATTGAGTTCTACTGGTTCTTGCGCTAACTTATATAACGCTTTCCACTCCTTCTGTTAGCGCTTCAAAGTCAGTAAGATATTCTGTTCTTAACCTTGCTTTAACGCCTGAACAAGCAACGGAATTACGGCAATAACAATAAGAGGAGAGAGAGGGCAATTACGGCAATAAAGGGTAGTACACAAGTTTCTAGGGTTGTTCGTTTGCTAATTCCAAAACTCACGCATTACAGCGAAAGAGAAGAAGATAGCCATTCTACCTACTAATATAGAATAGAGAAAGAGAAGAAGATAGCCATCATCCTACCTAATATAGAATAGAGAAAGAGAAGAAGATAGCCATCTTACCTAATATAGAATAGAGTAAGGGGTGTTACCATCTTACATAAGTTGTGCACCCAAGTAAATAAGCAAGGGTCCGAAGGAGCTTTGTATAATGGAGAGCTTACGTAAGCGGAACTGGAACAAGAACAATTCTCAACTTGGAGAGGCACGGGCAAAATAGCCATAAATTAGGCTTTCTCAACAAGCAAGGGAACAAGAACAACGGCTTTCTAAACTAGCAATGTTCCACTGTGCGGACTGTGCGAAAGAGCTCGCGTTAGTAAGGGGTGGCATGATATGAGTTTAGCAAGTTGTTGACTTTCTTTCTTTCTTCTATAAGTGAACGAACGCTAATAAGATTATTCCCTTAACTTCGGTAGAGCAAGAGCAGGATTAGGAAGAAAGTGAAGTCAAACACTATAAGATTGCTTGTTCGTTGTGCTAACGGTTAGGGAGTAAGTATCAACTTAGATAACAGTCAAGGAGGGCGCAAAAGTGTCAACTTGGATAACAGAGGTGCTTCTAAAGAACTATTGGAATCTGCACGACAACTACTCGAAATAAGTAACCTAAAGAAACACTTCTTACTGCAGCTCTACCTAAGCTCACTTCGCTTGCTCTTGCTCCGTTGCTTGCTGAATAGGGGCGTGCGATACAGCTTTTAGGCCCTGCCGCGTACTATATTATTGCACCGTTACTTGTTGAGTGCACCTATCATGTCATTTCATTAATGAAGCTAACAGCTGACTCCTCCAAAGAAAGCTCACGTCCGAACTCCAACTCATAAGCTAACGACGCACCATGAAACAATCAATCATAAGCGGCACCCCAATCCAATAGTGGACTTTTGGAGAACTTTCACCTATGTTCAAGGTAGCTCATGGAAAATCTATCATTGACATACCTCAGAAAACAGGATTAGCTTCTTGTCCCACTATAGCAATGGATCAGAGGCTAGAGCTGGAGAAGAATAAGGATTAGAAGAAGTGTCCGCAACAATAGATTCTCAAAATGGAGTTCCTGGTTTTCCAGCTTGACTCGGCGCTATCGGGAAGAGAGTTTCAATTGAACAAGCAGGATCAGACTTAGTGGCTTCAGCTAAAGGGTCAGGGAGAGTTGTTGACAGTTCCGTTTTGAGTTCCATTTCCAATAATGTTAGTCCAGCTACTTGCTGTTGACCTGCCCTTTCGAACAGAGCTTGTAGGTTCCCTTCCGCAATGGCTAACTCAACTTGAAGCTAAAGAATTCATGGAATCTTTGTCTCCGGGTAGCTTTGGAGTGTACTATCCTGGTTTTTACCTGACAGAAATGGGCACCCAGCTTTCCAAGCTATTCTCGTCAACAACACTCGAACAGATGCTGGATCTGTATCTTCAGCCGAAGTCGAATATCTGATTGCCCTAACTCCTTTTACGGAGACCCCTTTTAGCATCGCGGGTAAACTCCAATTAGAAACTAAACTACCTATCTAGCATTTACGACCCAAAAGGAAGGTGGTATAGTGCATTTTGACAAATATCTTGCTGTGCCGACATCAATCTTCTCCATTCTTTGACTTGAATGGGGGCCATAACACAAGTTCTTGTTGTGGGGTCGGGTACCTAGCAGAGTTAATCAAGTGAGTTTCGGAGTGCCTAGCTGGATGATCAAAGTGAGAGTTGAGGGGAACAAGCTTAGTTTAGTGAAGGGTGCCTATCCTCATTGTTTTAAGGGTGCCTCTGCCTCCGCCTTTGTCCTTTTAGTATAGGTTCGGTGTTTGGAAACCCCAATAAAGAAAGGTGCATTAGCGGACTTTTTCTCTTATGGGCGCTAGGGCAATAAGCAATGCATTGTGAGGTGACTTTCAGATATTCATTGTCGTTCCTAGATGATGCAATTCTGTCTTTTCAAGTGGAGTTCACTGCCTCTATTCGTGATTCAAGGAGTATGCTATGTTTAGAAGCCACAAGGGAAGCGAAGCATATTCCTATTTTGCAGAAGATGGAGAAGGGATCATTAGCAAAAGACAGCAGAAGATGGAGAAAGATCATTAGCAGAAGACAGCAGAAGATGGAAAAAGATCATTAGCGGTTACTCGGCGGGTCATACTCTCTTCTCTACCTTCTCTACCTTCTCTGGCTGTTGGTCTCTGTATTCCCCACCTGCATGTGAGAGATATCGATGCTGCTCCAAGATACGATAAACAACCACGGGAATCTTCAGTTCTTCAGAAACTTTGAGAAAGCCGGAATAACCCTGTGAAAGAGTATTTTCCAAAAGGCAGCCAGCTTGGAGAAGTTGCTTGCTCGGGGTGACTCGTTGATTGTAATCTTATTATATCATTATAGTTGTAAGATCTTATTATATCATTATAGTTGTAAGGAGAAAGTTAGGTGGGGAAGAGGCAAAGGTCAGGATCAAACTCAAGAGTCAGACAGCCGGTAAAGAACCAGTGTTAGTACATTCTTTCGGTAAAGAACTAGTATTAGTACATTTATGGAATATTACCCGCTCATCAATTGAATTAATAACTTAAAGGTGGAGGCGAGGTCCGCAATCAGAGAGGGAAGTTCCCTTCAAAGAGCAGAGTTCTGGTGCAAAAGTGATCACCACACCAACCAAGAGATTCAGTTGGCGCTGCGTAGTTATTTGTTTCTATGCTCGGTAAGTGCTCGCTTTCTTTTCCTTTTCTATCGTGAGAACAGAGCCGCCATTTAGTTCTCAGTTCGCAAGCCGCCATCGCAGCCGACGCAGTTCCGTCTTCATTCGATCTGAGCTCGGTTTCAGTGGTAAGAAGAATTGGCTCTATATCGACTGAATCACTCTATCTAAGGGTTCATGAGGATATGTCAGTTCAGCGAGAGAGAACAGAACGGGGTATAATACCTTTCTTTACACGAGACTTTAGACTCCACTTTCCACTTCGATTGAACAATAGAATAGGACCATAAACACTAAGAATTGAGAAATGCAAACTATCCACGCTCCGCCAATATGCTAATAGGTCTCTGCCCCCCAACCAATATATATATAGAAAGAATTCATTATAGAAAGAATGAATGAACCTAACTTCGGACTATCAAGTATAAGTGACGATTTGATAGAGTATCCTCTGCCCTTTCTCCCCCTGTGTGCTTTCTTTATGAGAATGATGAATTGGAATTGTTGCCATTATCCTCTGCTCTGCCCCCAGTGTGCTCTTTATGAGAATGATGAATTGGACATTCCAGAAGGAGATCTTGTCACCAATGGATAGGTTCTTGTCTGTAGGTAAGCAGACCGTGTAAGCTAGAGTGGCCATGCAGAATCCTTCATTACAGATCAACTCACTTTCATTATTCCTTTCCTTAAAACAGGGCCGCATCTGTGATCAGGTCTGAGGGAAGTAGCTCGTGCCCGAGTCAAGGTATTTGGTTTTGAAATGCCATATGAGATATGTGGAATTCGGGAAGATACTATGGTTCTCCTCCAGCAGTAGAATAGCACTATATAGCTCTATTTTCTCTTATGGTCTGAGACTAAGGAGAAAGGGTAAACTCAACAAGCAACGGGCTGAGCAACTCTGAGAGCTCCTACCGTTTCGCTCAACAAACAACGGAACGAATAACTACTAACGACCAAGCAAAGGCGCAAGGGCTTATCAATAGGGAGGATGGCTGTGCCGGTCAATAAGATATTCTATAGCACAGTGCCGATGGATACTCGTGATTCAAGCTTCCATTAGTTATTGTGAGTTAAGTTATTCTTCTCAAGTTATCAAGTAGGTTATTCTTCTCATTTATATTATTCTTATATTCTTAAAGCAAGGGAACAAGCTACTATTAACTCAGTAAGAGAGTTTTAGAGGAAGCAATGCTGCTAGTAAATAAGAGTTATTATATATTTAGTGTTTGGCAGTTAGGAGTGCGATTAGGTTCCTATCTTCAGTGATATTAGGTTCCTATCTTCTATCATATGCTCGTTAGAGTCAATTCAGGCAGTTTCTCTCCCTTTTCTTTCTATTCGAAAGTGACTTCGGTTCGCCAGTTCAGACAACTCCAATGCAAGAGAAGTCTCTAGTTTCAAAGAGCAGAATTCTTTTTGGTTGTTTGCCCTCATATTATAGCCACCCACTTTAGAGGAAGGCAGTATAAAAGTCATAATTGGAAATCCTCGGCGCCTGAAAGATAGATGAATGCGCAGGGTTCATGGAAGAATATCTCACTTTACTTGCAGCGGGAAGTTAATAAAGTAGTCGTTTTGTTCTCATCTCAAGTAAGCTCATTCGTTCTAGGATAATAAGCAGCAATTCCAGTTATAGTTTCAGAAGCAGTTCGAGAAGAATAGGGATCAGAGACATAAGATGGATTGGAAGAAGGAAAGAAAGAAAGTATCGTTTTTGTTTCAAGAGCAAGAGGAGAGGTAGGGATGCGCCTGCCCTTCCTATTTAAGGAAGCAGTCCTGGAAAGTGGTTTCATTCAAAGTTGGCTCGGCACTAATGGAAGTTTACAGTTTCCATTTCTTTCCGCGCTTACTTAGTTGACAGCCTGGCTTGGCTCTACTCTACTTACTACTTAGTTGCTCAAGCAGTCACAGGTAAGGTATCAATCAATTCGTTGCCATAGCAGTCATAAGTGAAGGTATCAATCCCCATTTCAATAAAAGAGTAGTCAAAGGGAATAAGCTTGGTTACCATATGCTTTCTATACAAAGTCAGATAGCTAAATTCAACAATAACAAGTGCGCTTTCAGATCTTTCAACAGCGGATTCTCTCTCTACAACTTTGATCCCCAGGAAAAGCTCGAGCTCCCTAAGCAGGATTCGCTAACTCAAAACAAAACTCCTTTCTTTCAACCTACCTAAGAGCTGAAGTCAAGATTATTGCGCCGAGTCAAGGAAAACCGGCAAACTGGAATTTCTTAGAATAGAGGTGCACATGGTCCTGATATAGATATTTGTAAATACACAGCTTGTTCCTCCCTTTTACCCCGAGCTCGACTTGAAGTGTAGTTTCTTTCCCTTGCTTCCCTAGATTGAAGTTGAACTAGACTAGATTCTTCTTGCTGTTTACTTTCTAACAAGCTTAGACTTTCCTGTAAACCGAACTCCAACAGACCCGCTTGCTGCCCAACACAATAAACTATACTTGAAGAACTGCTACGTGGGGGCTTATCCGAAACTATGCCTTCAGAACCGCTCGTTGATTTGAAGACGAAAACCGGAGATTCCACTCGAACAGGGCATTCTGGTCATTACTTGGAGTAGGCAGTGGACTTACTTGATCTTTCTCCCCATCCCCTGTTTATGATCTTGTTTATAATCCAGGGCCTCTATAATCAGTTTCGGGGTGCTGGAGCTTTTACTTCTCTTTTTGGAGCCGGGCTTGCTTTTGTAGCACCACTTATGGCTTTTGTAGTATACGCTTGTCCCAGGTTCTTGCTTTGTAGTATACGCTTGTCCCAGGAAAGTTCTTGGCGCAAGTCCAGTTGTCGATTCAGAGTCATCAATAAAGTGTAGTTCGGGTACTTTAGTTGCGCGAGGGAACAAGTCCCAAGTTCTGCTTTCTCCTAAGGCTAAAGCACAGAATCATAAGTTGTCTAAGCAGAAAGAAAGGATAGAACTATTATGAAGCTTTCGCTCCTGCGCAGGTTAGTCTCAAGGAATAGTAGAAATAAGAACAAGCAGTGGTATTTACTAAATTAGAAAAGAATTGCCGGATTCCTATTCCCCTAAAGTCCATCTTTACAGCCCGGGGAGGTGAGATAGAGAGTGAAATGGAAATGATGTTCTTGTTTGTTTGTGCAATCGTATAAAGAAGACAGAATATGAATCGGAGTAAGTAAAGTTTCAAGTGACCGTCACTATTGGCTGATAGCAAATTGATAATCTCTCTTCGGATCTTTACCTCAGAGCACTTGAATTGAAAAGAAAGTAGGCAAGCAGACAGGAAGTAGACAACCTCGGTGGAGGGGATGGATTAGTTCAACAGAGCAGAGACATAGGCACCACTCACTAACGACAGAGACATAGGCACCACTCACTTTGCTAACAAGCTACCACAGCACCGAGTAGAAAACAAACAGGACTCTAATCTACCTCTGGCTAAAAAGACAGATGAAACTGGTTGCTTGGCTGGTATTATAGTAGTATTCCATAGTAGGAGTATATTCATATTCCCTTGTAGTGCTGTAGTGGGGCAGTAGTTAGGTTCTATTGCCATGTGTGCTGGATCGTATTATCAATATAAGTATTATCAATATAAGTAAATAACACCATAGCACCAATAAAAGAATAATAGGCAGGAAAGCAAGGCCGAAAGACAGGATAGTTAGTTTGAATAGAGTGGGAACTAAGTAAGCAAGTCAGTATTCTCCTTTGGAATAGAAGGAACAGGTCAAAGTTTGAGTATCAAAAGTCAGGCTTGGGTAATGCAGGGTATAAGGCTGGCTTGGACTATAAGCACATAGTCTTACTTAGCAGCTTGGCTTTGTTTGAGTAGTTCGATTCCCTTACGCATCAATCCTTTATCTTAATAGTAGGTAGTAGCGTACGGGGCTAGCGTATCTAGTAATATACTAATAGTAGTAAGCATCAGTAAGAAACTTATAGGAATACGCGTAAAGTCAGAGAATAATAGGAGAGTCAACATAAGAACCGAACAGGTAAGTATAAGCTTATAAGTCATAAGGGTACCGGGCATAGCTCTAAGTCATTGACAAACAAGAAAGACTTTCACTGCTGTTTCTAAAAACCAACCTGAGTATAGCAAGTATAAGAGATATATGGGTGATCTTGACTCTAAACCCCACTCTTTGCTTGTAGCCTGGCATACCTTTCTTTCGTTCTGCAACTACTAAGTACAATAATGTGACTTATGCTAATCCTTTGACTTATAATAAGGAGTCGACCCAGGCAATACAATAATGCAATTAGACGTACAACTTACTAGATTTGAGCTCCTGGCAAACAGACCTTCACTACTATAACAGGCAATCCAACTCATACCAATAAGAATTTCGGAACTAGCAATCGAACAGCAAATAGGGAAACCAACTATGGCCAACCAGAATCAAACTCAGAATAAAGGCTTTAATACGAAAATAGGACTTTCGCTACAGATAACAAGGCTGCCTTTACGGAAGGAAAAGCTGCTTCCCATGGCTCCTATTCCTACTGCACTGTCTTTGATTCTACTTATCTTAGTTTTCAGTACATAGCTACCGGCTTCTATTCTTACTAATACGAATCCAAGTCTCCCGACCTTACTTGTATTCCCCGCAGGCTCAATATTATTTTGATGCTCCTGCCTTCAATGCCTATTTCCGAGGTTAACTTACTCGCTTTGAAACTTATACTTATTAGAGTGAATCCGCCCCGCCTTACTTTCTTTCCTGAGCTTACGAGAATAGGGCTGTCCCTCTGTGCTTTGATTCCATCTATTTCCCCTTACCTTACTTGTTAGGTTTACTCGTATACTCTGAAATACCTTGTGATTCTATTAGTTTATATTAATACAGTTGTGACCTTACTATTATGATAAGAGAATGGATAAGTACGGCTACTATTATAAGATATATATAAGATATCCAAATAACAAATAACAGAATTCAATCAATCAGTAAAAGAGACAGACAGCCAGACAAGACACTACGCCAAGTAACTATAAGAAGAGAACTCGGAACTCATACTTTATTTACTATCTACCGGGTCGAACTACTTATTTGGATTCTTTGACTTAGCGACTCAATTCTGTATTTCACCTATGGGCCCGCCCTTTTCCCGGCTATCAGTACGAAACGAAACCCTACTTATGAGACCTCGGCTCGGAACTCATTCCTTAGTTACTGACTTTGACTCTTTTACTTACTGGGCTCACTCCGGCACTCCCGCCTTCAACACAAATGCCTAGCTTCTCTTTAGTCCGAAACTACTTTATATCGTTCCGTAGTTCGAGTTAGGGCCTTCTTGCTTTCCTTCTCGCTTCTCCGTTCTGATACCGCTACTAACAAGAAAAGGGCTACTGGCAAATAGCCTTGCTTTTATTACTTTATCGTCGACTACCTCACCCGTCTTTAAGGCTTTCAGCACCCGAAGGCATAGAGAGTAAGTAACTAATTCAATATATATTAATGAGCTATGAGCTAGTCAAGTTTTCTCCCTTCCATTCCTATTAGTATTTGGTTTAGTCTAATACCTCTTGATCGAAAACAGCATCTACGCTTGAAAACTCTGACTACTTATTGGAATTCTTTAGCTTGGGATCTAGGCTTACTTGACTTTATCTTATTCTTATGGTTGAGTTAGAACCTTACTTATCTACTTATCTAGGTACATGCCAAGCCTTACTTACTGCCCCGGCACTCCGAACTCCCTTCCCACGCTCAATTCTTTATCTCCTGATCTAACTCTTACGCCCCTGTTTGAAAGTTGTATTTCACCTTTGAATTCCACTTGCTGCTACCAGAACTTGACTATTGACTATTAGAATTGGACTCAGTAGCACAGGAACTGGACCAGTATCAACAGCCCTACCACCTTAACTCTTTACTTCAATCAAACCCTCCCGCTACTTACTTGCTTTCTTTAGCTTAAACCTCATTCTTACTTACTGCATATTATTCCTCAACTGATGACTTGAGTTCTTTAGCAGCTGGTTTTGATCCTTATTTGTCGGGCACTTAATTATACTATGACTAATCAGAATGCACTGTAGTAGCCCAAGCCTTACTATCAGCAATAGAAAACGGACCTATCTCCCCCAGGAACCAAGCCTTTCTTTGCTTGCTCCAACTCTCACTATCTTTGCTTTGAAACTGACTCTTTGGTATCGCTGTCCGAGCCGAGTAACGAGTATGTCACTCCCAACTACAACCCTTCCAATACTTTCGATAAACCTAACTAACCTGCCTCTCGGGCTTACTTTGCTACATCTCAGGCGACCTTTCCTCTCTTTTGTTCTGCATAGCTCGATTGCTGGTCTGCCCCCCACGGGCTTTAACCCTTAAGCTAGCTCCGGGCCTGGCACTGCTCTCTTTAAAACTCGATTTCACCCCTGATTCTTTTACTGGTTAGTTCCATTCTGTCTTCTTGGATTGATCTCTACTATTGCTGCTAGCTACAATCTGCCTACGAGACTCAACACCCACATCCTGTATTCCTGATCTAAATCGGATACTATGCTAGATCATAACCTAGCCCATTGATACTAAAACATTGCAATAGAAGGTTAACTAAAGAGCGTAAGGCAGTAGTTACAGTTTGAAAACACGGATAGCCCGATAGTCGGTAAAGGGTGCTTTGGCAATAGGGCAGCCTTGGAAGCAGTGGTCCGATCTAATATAAAGTATTAGAAGCGGTGATTTGAGTTTGAAATAAAGGAGAGGCAGCCTTATAGACAGAGCTAGCGGAAGATTAATAAAAGAAAGAGCGAGGGCCAACTAAAAGAATAAGATCAAGGGGGGTTGTGGCCGACTTAGAGTTATACGTTGCTTGGCTAACGCTCTTCATCCTTGTTACCTGTCTTTGATTCTCATAAGTGGTATTCCCATAGTAGTATAGTAGCTGTGCTCGCGTAGGCAGTAAAGCCAAACTCAAACTAAGTATAGGTAGACTAGTAGGAAGGAAGGTAAGCTTTGAGGTCATTAGCCAAAGAAGTAAAGTAAGCCAGGGCGGACTAGCGCAATAGGAACACAAGGCCCAGAGCTATTAGTTTCAGAATTCAGATAGATATATTCAAAGGATTATTAATAGGAGACCAGAGTACTTAATTTCATCATGAAATGAACAAGACAGAATGCAAGATCGAGCACTAAACTAAGGTAGCAATAAAGCAGTGGCAGAGCCGAACTCCCTCGCCTGCTCCTACAGCTTATAAAACCCTAGCTCGGAACTCGGAGGCTCACTCACTTGGTTTAGTATGCCCTTATCAAAATCGTAAAAGAACTTGGTGTTTCTTAGTAGAATTCCCTAAATAAGATGGAAGAGAATCTAATATAGAATAACGTTTAAATACACAAAAAACTAGACCAGTTAATCGCACCTCAATGAATGAGCTATGAAACACTATGCTATGAATTCCCGAGGTACTTAAGCGGGTTCCAATATCTTCTATTTAGATCCTAGGAGAGTCTGGGCAGCTGAACGGAATAGCTGAGAACAAGCCGGAAGCAACGTACAGTAAGTGTTGACAGTCAGAGGAAAGGAGCAAGAGAGGCAGAACAATAACGCGGAGAGAAGACGAGCAGAAACAAGACTAAAGAGCCCAATGTGGGGAAGGAAACCAAGAAGGAATCCAAACTCCAGAAAGGGACAAGACAAAAGGGTGGAAAGCGAACAAGGAAGAGATGTCCACAACAAGACCCAACAGGGGCAAGCAAGAACAAGAGCAATGGAATGGAAGCAAAGGTAGTAATAATCCAAATCAGTAGTTAGGTATGTAAGGTAGTAGGGTAAGCCCCAGGCTAAGTGTCAAGGTAGCAGGGATCCGATTCAGTAGTTAGGGAGCGAAAAGCAGTGATGTCAGGTTGAGAACAAAGATGAGAATCAGGCCCTGTTTGCCAGCAGTTCATTTCCTATTAGCGGAGGAGTCAAACTTCACCCAAGAGGAGTCGGACTGAAACAAGGGAGTGGGAGTGGCGAGTAGGGGAACGAATCTAATACACACTACCTGGGGAACTGACTACTACTACTACACTGGTCTGCTACTAGTGATGTGAACTACTCTACTATATGATAATAATAAGAAAAACCCTTGTAAGCAAGGCTCCATCTAAGCAAGAGAGTAAGAAGCAAAGAAAGCAACTAATCAATTGAAGAATCAAAGTCAGCAGTAAAAGAAAGTCAGGTAGATAAGTACCGTTTGCCGGGCAGTCTTGGGCAGGTGAGTCAACTTCTGTATTTGTAGTTCAAGCCTTTCCGTTAGTAAAGTAAGGCTCCGGATCGGTAGAATCTCATATAAATGACACTGAATCAATACTTGAAATACAGTATATGAGAATGGTGGAACAAGAAAATCAAGTCAAGTCAAACCAATAGGTAGTATTATCAGACTAATATAGGGGAGGCATGTACTGAGGATTGCTTTCATTTCGTAGCTGGCCCCTGTCCTACTTCCATCCTTTACTTGGGCCTGACACGCCTATCTTCTATTCTTTATCTAATGATCCGGATCTCTCTCTGCTTTGGCTCTACCACTCCATGCCTCAAGCCTGCCTTGCACTCTGCTACTACTATCTTTAAGTCGGATTTGCCTAACTCTAAAGTGGAATAGCGCGGATCCAAAGGATGTCTACAATAAACCCACCGAGCGCATTCTTACAAACTAACTTACACTCTTCCACTACTAGATCTCATTCTCATATTTGTTCCTTCAATACCTATCACGAGGTTAACTCAGTGAACTACTGAATCTAATGCTTGCTTATTCGCCTTTAAGCTTATACTAGTACCGATCAGACTCTTATTACTACAGGCGAGGCTGATCTTTTAATAGGATAGGCAATTCCTTTTTGCTAATATCCATATGATGGGTGTAGTAGTTGACTTCTAATACAAGCAGTGGGCAGGTCTAATCTAATGTGGCAGTAGTGCATTCTGAGAAGCAGTATAGTGAAGGTCTCGGTACCTGTAGTTAGATCCCCAGTTTGTAGTTATCGTCTAGTGAATACAGTGTTATAGCTTGGTTGCCAGCAGCTCAATTCCTGTTAGCACTAGTTTGAGACGCTCCCCAAAAGTTAAGTATTATTTGGAGTATAGTAGTGAAGTTCCTGTTTATTTGTTTTTCCTTCTTATTTGTAGTATAGTAGTTCCGTTCCTTAGTTTCGTCGTGGATTCTTTCTTGTTAGCCCGGGTTGTCGATCAGGATTGAACCTAGTGGTAGTAGGTTGAAAGCTGAGATACAATTTGATAGCCCGGAATAGGAGACTACATCTTAAGAAGCGAGGATCCAAATCTCATCCCATACATAGTTCCAGAAATCAAGTAAGCTGTGTTGGAACGAAAGCAAAGACTGTAAGAATGATGTAAGTAAGGCAAGGCTAATAGAGTAAGCACTGTAAGAATGATGTAAGTAAGGCAAGGCTAATAGACGGTAAGGCAAGGTCCCAGTTCAGTAAAATAAGTTTGAGTGTGTGGGCATAAGTCCTATAGACACTGTTTAATCCCCTATAGCGTAGTATGGAATAGAGTCATCAAGCTAATAGACAGGAAAGGGAGGCTCCAGGAATAGGTAGTAAGCCCGGGAGCTAGCAGAGAGAGGGGCGTTCCTGGAATTAGAGAATGATATGAAGAAATGGGAGACTTAACCCAAGGAGAGTTAGGTGTGAGGTAGTTAGCCTTGTTAGCAGCAGTTTCATTCCAATAGTGGATTCCCATGCCCCTGTTTGAGTTTGCTAAGCATTTGTGGGATTCCTTATTCGTAGTTTGATCCCTAGTAGTTTCAGTTTCATTAATAGGGTTGGCCCCGATTGTCTAATTCCGAGTTGCTATTTCCACTATTAGTAGTTGTATTGGTTTCATTCCCTACTTCTTAGTTGGCATTCTTTCACTTATGTTACTCGCACATAGGAATGCAAGGGCGAACTAAAGCATGGAAGTCCAAAGTCTTAGATTGGGAGTGGGGAGCTTAGTCCTGATAAAGGGAATTCATATTTGTATGTCCGGGCGGTAGTTTGAAACTAGCAGTTAAGGCAGGAGCCTAAGCCCTATTGTGGTAAGGAAAATAAGAATAAGGTAAAGGGGAGGCAGAGCCAAGCTTGGATAAAGGAAAGGTAGACTTTACTTAAAGTCAAGGGATAGAGGCTGTGAGAAAAAAGGGATAGAGGCTAAGGTATAGTAGATAAAGATCCGATGCTGTGGTTAAGGAACTAAAGCCCAGGTCCAATAGAAAGTATAGTTCCGGAAGTGCTTGTTGGTGACTCTAAAGATGGTGTTGAAACCTATCTAGTAGTTGACTGAGTCGGGGCCTGTAGCGAGTCCTGTCTTTATAGCGGTAGTGGTCTCATAGAAGCAGGTAACTCATAAACCCTAGGATCAGAAAGAATGCAACATATACATAAGGAGTAGGGGGACTAAGGAGCGGATAGGAATAATAAAAGGCCGGGAGTTTACATTCCGCGTAGGAGCATGTAGTTCGGAAACGGAAGTGATAGAGTAGAGCATGTAGTTAAGAAACCTAAGTTATAGAGTCAACATGTAGTTAAGAAACCTAAGTTATAGAGTAGAGCATGCAGTTAATAAATGAATCTTTTCCTCGGCAAAAGGGAAAGTAGTTGACAGAACAAGTTCCAGAGAATAATAAAGATCATCAGCGGAATCAATTCGCCTTTCGGAGGCAACATGAGCATTTTGTGTTGTGACGCGCAGTCAACAGGGAGTCAGCTGAATTAGCAGTTCCAGTGTTTGGCTACGACAGAGGTGCTTCTTCCGCTAGTGCGCAGCGAGTTTAAGTTTCATCGTGAAGATCAACTGATGAAGCGAGTTATAAGTAATAGTGGCATCTGTGTCTGTTGGTGACGAGAGAGAAGCAGAGAGAGGCTCAAGCAGGTGAGGAATACTGATAAGAAGCATCAGAATAAAGATCGTCAGCAGCAAGTTCAATTTCCGTTGGAAAAAGAGAAGAATAAAGTGCAGAATATCGGCACCCCTAGCTCATAAGCGTTAACGGAGTGGAGCAGAGGCCACTCGAAAGATGGGTGTTTCTATGGGTTAAAGTACTATAAGTAGTATTGAGCCCTACTCTCCAGATGGGTGCCTTAACAAAGTCAGTGGTACAAATAATTTCGTTCTTCTCGCCTTAGGAGTGTTCGTTGATTTGTCAGTTCCATTTCTCTTTCCGTTTGATTTGACTTGCGCTACTTACTTTATACTTTTGACTTTCTACTTTACCTTACCGCTCTCTGTGGGCAGTAGATAAAAGAGATTCGGCTTCTGGGGACTTTGACACTAATTCACTTACCGCAACAGAATAAACCTAACAGCCGAAAACAGGAACTGTAAGAACTCTAGAACTACTACTTTCTAGAACTACTACTTAACTGCCGCCATGAATACCAAATGGACTAGTAGGAAGTTGAAGCGCCTGCCGCCATGAAGACAGCACTTTTCTTACCTTGCAGACAACGAGCTAGAGCACCTTAACAAGTAAACCTTTCTCAGGGATGAAGTGTCTGGTTTGATAGAACCAGGACTTTCCACTGCTCTAACAGATTCATTTCTTCTACTAGTACTACTTCTTGGCTGATAGCAATTCTATACTGAAGTACTTCTAGCTTCCTCTACTTTTGTACTTCTAGCTTCCTCTACTTCCTCTACTTTAGTTCAATTACTTGCCTTATACTAGCTGCGTAAGATTGGTAATAGAACTACTTTTACTGTTTTAGAGTTATGAGCGCTTTACCTTAGTTGTCCCAGCCCAGCTCTTGAAACGGAGCGGAGTCTGATCCTGCTCTTGTGTTACTCGTACTATTGCTACAGGGGTTCCTCAACGCCCAGCTGCTTTTCCTTACACTAAGTAATAGGTATAAGATCAAAGTAATAGGTATAAGAGCCGAGCAACTACTAACGGACAATTTCACTTAACCTAGAAACTCACTAACACACTTGGGTTTTGTTTGGCGAACTCAGTCAGGACAACCTCCGCTGCCCTTGCATCTAGTTAACTTGTTTCTTGTGCCGAGTCAAACTCATCATTAATTATATCTCGCGCAATAAAGTTAGATCAAAAAGAAAGGGAAGTCGGCTTGTTTACTAAGATCTATATTCCATCAATTCCACACTTCAATCTCGAATCGAATGCCCTGTTCCTGTGAGAGTTAGTGTTGAAGACCTGTCCATGGTTAGTGAGTTACCTGAGTTTGACCTATGAGTTTGACCTATAAGTAGTGAGGGTATAGTTCGGTATGGCGCCTATAGATAACCTGTCCTGTCCGAGAAACTAGTAGTTGCGGTAAGTAAGTGAGTGGAAGTCCTCTTGAGAGCTTTCCCGCTCCCTTATGATTAGTATTAGTCTCGATATCCCTTACCAAGTAGTAAACAAAGAATTTGACTAGCTTGACCTAGACCACTCCTTTGACTTGTGTCTGCTTGTCGGCTTGTCGGACAGGAATCTCTGAGTTTTGTTAGCGCAGAGAGGAAAGGAAACCCAGAAAAGATTGGAATTGAGTTGACCGAGCACAAGGTATACCTTTGTTCGGCGTCAGTGAGCTTTACCTTCCTTATAGTACTGAAGTTATGAATTGCTATCAGCCAAGTCGACAAACTACCACTAGTACTAGAGCAATAAACCCCTTACAACAATTAACTGAATTCAGAACTATTAACAGAATGAGGCTCATCTACTGTTGTTGCTTGGTAGTTGGTAACGTCACTGATTTTATGGCCCTTAGCCCAAGGTGTCTTAGAGAGATAGAATCCTAGTATCTAATTCTAATCCAGAGTTTCATAAGACTTACTCGCTCGCAAGGAACCTAGACTAAACTCGCACACAAAGAAGGTCGATGATCCGGACTCAGAAAAGGAAGAATTGATTGCTACAACTTACTATAAAGGCCTCGACACTGATTTCATTGCCAGTTTAAGGAGACAAAGTGACAGAGTTGAGGTAGGTTCGGGAGACAATTCATAAAAGCACTTCCACTAAGTAAATAAGTATTTATAACATTTTGTCAATAGAGAAAACCTGTCCTGAGGCACTGTTA
Source organism: Musa acuminata AAA Group (assembly GCF_036884655.1). Lineage (NCBI taxonomy): Eukaryota > Viridiplantae > Streptophyta > Magnoliopsida > Zingiberales > Musaceae > Musa > Musa acuminata. The sequence goes on from NW_027020741.1 coordinate 195,112, forward strand.
TATACTACCGTTTGATACCTTCTTTCTTATAGAATACTATAATGAAGTTATGAGCAAAAGTCCAGTGAAACTTGTATATAAGGGCCCCGGGGTTGATGCGCGTATAGTTCTACCGCCGACCTAGGAACGGGAGCAGATCTACTTCCCGAATTATGTTTATGGCCTTATCTTATCTGTGGATTCAACTCAAACTTAACTACTTGCTGCTTACTTGCTATATTCCTATGCTAATGGAATTGACTGAATAATGAGAGTTGAGAGAGGGTTGACAGCTAGTGTTAAGCAATGCTAGTTTAGATGGAATGCTCTTGTTGTTGGCGAAAGATCTGAACTCGTTAAGTCTAGGAAAGTTGCTCCAGTGCGTGCGGTATCAAGTATTGTTCCCCGAACTAAGGAGTAGAAGATAGGCCCTTCCCTATGCACCCGTTGAAAGGAATATCTATCTTATATATATATCTATATAATCAATGAGTTTCCTCAACGTTAGCTGAGATACAATGAAGACAGGAACAGCTCCAGACTATCGGTCTCTCGAAGAAATCTATTAGGGATAGGGGCAGGGCAGTGAGAAATAAAATCAATTCGAAAAACTAGAAAAAGATTCCAAAAAGTGAGAAACTACTTGAGGCAAGCTACTCTTCTCTGTCAGTTAAGGGTGTTTGGCGAGGCGATAGTAGCAACAGTTGCTCACTTGATCTTCTTTATATAAGGATTCCACTTTCACTTCACTCTCACAGGACTACCGGGAACGAACACAGTACTTATATCTTTAACTCCTTAGCTCATTCTATCCAGCACTAGCATAAGTCTTACTAGCAATAGAATCGGTCTCGCTACCCTGGCTTGAAGCCTGCCCAGCATCGGTATCAGTCTTGCCCTCGGGTCGGGTAGGCTGCCACTCCTTAGCTTCATTCTTTGACCTGCTAGCTCCATTCCGATACCTACTAGTTCAATTCTGAGTCTTATACCTAGCTGCACTAGCATCAATACCACTAGCATAAGTAGCACTTGTTTAAGACCCTAGCGACCAATAAAGAGAATCGATACCACCAGCATCAGTCCGAGAATAGCTACCCCGGCTCTAAGTCTGAGCAGCCCTCAGTTGAGTCTTGAACGACCGTAGTTGCATTCTGAGTATGACTTGTTTCGTTCTTGCTGACACCGGTGGAAGCCTTAGTAGATCTAGTTTGAGGCTTGCCCTCGCTCGTTCCACTCTTCCACTGCCCGGTTGCATTCTTGATGTCAGTGGTTTTAGTCTATTAGTTGGGTGCCTCGGTCCTTAGTATCAGTCTTGCTTGCCTTGGTTGCAGGCTTGGAAGCATGGGTTCGGTTCTTAGATGCACTGGTTTGGTTCTCGCTGGCACCGGTTTCAGGCTTGTTGTTAGTGGTTGAAAGCCTTACCGCAATTCCCCCATGGTATAGTATAAGTAGCACCGGTATCAGTCTTTGATGCACTGGGTTGATTCAGTAACTACCAGACTTACCGCAATTAGCCCCTTCGATGAGTTAGTCTATACTTACCGCAAATAGCCCCTTCCCTAAATCTTAGTAGTATTTACCGCAAATAGCCCCACTTAATGATATATTTGTATTTACCGCAATTCCCCCCTTAGTATAGTAATAGATGGCTAACTTACCGCAATTCCCCCATAGATCTTATTGGAGCCTGGTTAGTAGTGAGTGAAGCCTGTACCACCTGACACAAAGCCTGGTTTACAGTGGTTAGAGACCTTAGCTACATAATAGAGACCTTAGCTACCCCGTTTCGTTCCTGTCGGGGCACTCTTTAAGGCTGTCGAGTAGTGGTTTCAGCCTGTGACTCCTTAGTTTGGTTCTGATCTTAGCAGCTATAGTATTGGATTCACTGGGTTAAGTCTGTAACTCACCCCTCTCATTCTCACTACCCGGGCTTGCAGTCTTGGATTCACTAGTTGGATTCTGAGCCTACCCGGTATCAGTCTTTAATGAGTTAACTCCATTCTGAGCCTACCCGGTATCAGTCTTTAATGAGTTAACTCCATTCCGAGCCTACCCGGCATCAGGCTAGTTACCTTTGCTCTCAGGCTGTGATGCACTTAAGGCTTGCACTCCTGGGGTTGGTTCTTAGAGGCAGTGGTTTCGTCCCTGTTGGGGTACTGTTTGGTTCTGTGACTGGAGGAGAGCTCTCTGGTTCTGTGACTGACTTAGCTCATTCTGAGTCACTCAGTTACTGTTTCAGGCTTGGATTCATGGGTTTGATTCTGAGTCTCTCACTCCGCTCTTGCATTCTGGTTGTTAGTGGTTTCGAGTTTCATCCTATCCGTTCACCTATATAAAGAGAATATAGAATTTAGTAGTTCATTAGTATAGATCAGAGCCACACAATTATATCTTTTGTTCTATGCTTAACACAAGCACTAGAGACTTCCCTTCCAATGAGCACCAACACAAGCACCCGAGCCTAGCATTGGAATTCAATAAGTCAGTCCACCACCCGACCCATAGTCATAGAATGAGTAGTTGTGGTCACCACCCTTCCTATTGATCACACCACCACTCCTATTGAGAAATAAGGATTCAATTTACACCCGCAACGCTCGTAAGGATTTAATTGACACCCGAAATGACATATAACTTTACATAGAATTTCATTGAAACCTAAAAAATACGGATTGAATGGACACCCGCACCGCAGCAAAAGTACCCGACCCGCACTGGATTGATTGTATCTCTCGTTGCCTCTCCTCTGGCTATAAGGATCCAACATCAATCATACCTTTTGCCCACATCTCCTCTTGCTACTAGCTAATCTCTATCCTATCCCTCTGATCTTGCTCTTGAAACTAAATCACCTTTACCCCCGGCTTCCTTACCTGATCTTTTCACAGCGGATTCTCTTTCTTCTGTATTCGGCTCATCTACCTCAGGCTATTTGAACTAAGGCTCATCTACTTAAGTACAGAGCCATAAAAGTATTAGTTTCTGGACTACTATACTGGTTAGCAAGGGTCAATGTTCTTAATAATAAATGAACTATAACAGCCAAGACAAAGATAACCAAGCTACTACTAGCCTAATAAGTAAGGGCAAGTAACTACTAATCCTGAGTTAACCTGTGCTCGAGCGTCAGTGTGTTACTGTTTTAGTGCATTTTGAGTGTATACCTTGATCCAGGAGTGAAATCAGATCTCTTCCCTTGTAAATCAACCTTTAACCTATAATAAGTGTGAACCCCGAAACGAACTAACTCTATCTGACTTTCCTACTAGCTTCCCTCTGAGTTGCATTCTGATCTTGTGTATCGCTTCAGGCTTGTTGTTACTGGTTGAAGTCTTAATTTAAGGGCGTGTTAAGGCTGTTACTACCTAGGTAAATTCACCATGCCTATACAGGAGTAGCGGTAAGTGAGTTCAGACTTGGTAGCAGTGGTTCAATTCTTAGACACCCGAGTCGAATCCTATCACTCTGGTTCCTGCACTGATCTGGTTTACATACTTTGTTGACTTACTATGTGGGGAAGGGTAGTGGAATAAAAGCAAGGTTCTAGTTCTGTAAAGGAAGTCTGATTTTAGAGCCTAAGTCTATGTCCACTGGCCAAGCTAGCTACTACTTTTACCAAAACACGGGAAAAATAGACGCAAAGGTGAAAGCTCCTGCCGCTACACTTACGTAGTTCCTTGGCCACTACTGGATGACAAGATTGGAATTCGCAGATATATAAGTGGCACAGGACTCAACTTTGACTATATACTTAGTTCCGGCTCATCTAACTAAGGCTAATCCACAATTGAATATCTCTCTTATTGAGCACCAGGTAAAGAATGTTGTTACCTAACTGCTTCCCTTGGAAACCCGACACCTATAATAAGTCCCCGAGTTCCACTCTTGCTACTAAATACAGTCTCTTCTCTTGCTCCAAAGAAGCTCTTAACTACGAAACTAGTTGCTACCCGGGCAAGCTACAGCCCTATAGCATCGGGGGCCAAGTAACGACTACAAACACATTAGCTCGCTACCGCACAAGCACTGAATCCTCTCCTTTGGCTATCATCTCGCCGGCAACTAATCCTCTCCTCGGGCAACTAAGACTTCCTCGCCTCTGGTAAAGCACCGAACCAGCCTCTACTCTCACCACTAAAGCACCGAACCTACCTCTAAGAAGTGTGAACCCCGACTCGAGCTCTGGCAACTACTATACTACCAGGACCCGAACACAGGACTTGGTCAACTAATACTGTTAGGGCTCTGGACTACTATACTACTTATTCAACTACTCGTATACTAGGAACAGCTCCTTAAGCTAGTGTTCGGCAACAAGAACTCTCCTCTTGCTCTTCTCGGGCAACAATAACCATACCTTTCCTATTACCAATTCCCCTCATTTAGTACTGGGTAGAAACCTATGCTATGCACTTAAGTATCAAGTTACATATCAAGACGACTTTATGCTCGAAGTCAAGTATTCAGTTTCAAGCCTAATATAAGTAAGGGCAGCTGCCCGGGGTTAAGGAAGTTCAGGGAAAGAGTCATCGGTGTCAGCAGTTCTAAAGTCAGCTACAAGTTCAAAGGAGACTTCCCACACCAACACAAGATCAGGATCTAGATCTATTATCCCTATTCATTCTTAGTAACCCACTTTCAAGTATCTTCTTTCTCTAACAATAGGATTGGGAAGCAGTGGTTTCATTCTTGTTGTTATGAGTAGAATTCTTAGTCTGTAACTTCCTTGTTCTATTTCTTTGACTCCGCCGCTTCATTCTGTGACTTACTAGCCCGTTGCTTGGCTCTGTAATTCAAGTTTCTAGTTGCGAGGCTTTCAGCACCTTCAGATGCTCTTCCCAGGCTGTTACTTACTAGCTGCCCTCTAGCTTTAAAGCTTATACCTACTAGTGGAATTCTTGGATTTACTGATTGAACTCTGAGTTATGGATACATATGCCTAGCAGTTATGGATACATATGCCTAGCCTTGCTCACCCTAGTTTGATTCACCAAGCTTAGAGCCAAGTCACAACTATGGGTTTCTCTTTTGACTACCCGAGCCTAGTAACTTCATGAAACAAGTAAGTAAACAAAGTCAGTAAACCAGCCGACCCTACCTCGACTCTGTCCTGTGTGCGCCTTATGTACTCGTTCCATTCTTCTTTTCGGTATTCCTCGTTCCATTCTTCTACTTAACTAGCCCCATTCTTAGTGTTAGTGCTTGGCCTTGGACTCCTGAGTAGAATTCTGTACTTACCTCGATAGGTGTGAAGACTGGTTAGCACTGGTTTGGTTCTGTAACCCGGAGACAACTGCTTGGCCTTGGACTCCTTAGTTACATTCTTGCCCTTACCGGTTTGATTCTCATTGGTGCCAGTTCCATCCTATGCCTTACTCGTTGATGTCTTGATTTACTGATTTCATTCTGAGTTTCATCGGGAATCCTTATCCTTAATAAAGATATATTCAATTATCTATTCATTTTCCCTACTATGTCTGTACTGAGTTAGTATATGAGAAATCCAAGTCTGGCCCCCTGTTTTTCTTTGAATTAAGCTATTCTTACGGTGTTAAGTCGAGTCCAGGTCCCGTATATTCTTATTGTCTTCCCCTCGCCCACCTCCCCTCTCAAGTGACTTCTTTTCTTGTCTTCCAAGTGAGTCCACCACCCTAACTAGTCTAGCTAGTAAGTCAACAAGCCCTACCCACACCCTAACAACCAAGAAAGGAAGGAAAGGAGCACTACCCTTAAGCCCCGCGCCTGACGCGTCACACGAACAAAGGAATTGAGGAAGGTGAACACAGGACTAGTAACAACTTTAGCACAACGTAGTAAGTAGTTGCTTGGCGGCCATTAGGAGTTGCTTGGTGGATAAAACTGCCAATACCAAGTAGTCAATAAAGAACAAAATCCTAGGGGATCCCCTCATAATCAAACCAGTGCTTCTCATAATCTAACTTATAATACAAAATACGCCGACTTACCGGCAATAGCGCATAGAGGCAATCAACCCTAAACATTACTTCTTCACCAACCCCAGCTACTAGTCAGACTAAACTGTATTATAGGCCTGCTCCACTGCTTTTAGGACTATTGTTACTGAACCTGACTCCTTACTTGCCTAGTTTTACTGCCTCTAAGGGGTCTCATTCTATTACTCCCTGCCTCAAGTCTGCATTGCCCAACTCGAAAGCAGTGTCTACTTAACTATTGATGGTCCCTAAAAGCATTTGAGAGTGCACCAACCACCTACCTATGAATTAACGAGGTACCTGCTATTACTGGGCATCGAACCAACCAGCGAAAGACTTGTTGACGTTACCTTGAGTTGAGGTAGGCTGAGCTATGTTTACTTAAATGAAAGAATGAGCTATGCCAAATGTTTACTTAAATGAAAGAATGAGCTATGCCAAATGAAGAAATTGTAGTGCTACTTGAAGAGTATGTGGTTGCATGGGAGCTATAGCGCATGTGTGTTTGTTTCTCCCTTGGGTATGTGGTGGGTACTATGGTATGTTTATCCCATGGGTAGGTATGTTTGTGTCGGTGTTCCATACTGGTTTCCTCCGCTTGAATTCTGTATTGACTACTGTGCAAGGTACCTTCGATATATGTCCCTAATGTAAGATGTGGTGTGTGACCGCTCCGTGGATGCCTGGCCTGTAGTAATTGCATAATGGGTTCCGAAGCTAAGTAATTGCATCATCGGTTCCAAAGCTAAGTCAGAGAATAACGGGTTCCAAAGCTAAGTAATAGCAATAGAATGATGGTAATTGTCATATAATAATGAAGGTGAAAGACCTAAGTAGTAACAGAATGAACCCGATTGAGTTACAGTTAGACCTATGAATTGCACTCAGTAGTAACAGAATGAAACTCGCTACTATAAACAACTGATCTCAAGTAAAGTCTGGTCTGGTCAGGTGTTGGCCCTTAGAATGCATTTATGTAGTTGTCTTACCTCTTGACTTGATTCTTCCTGGGCCTCTACTCTACTTGAAGTTCGGAATGCCATCAAGCAGCTTCTCTCGCAAAAACATCAATGGAATCCCTTGCCAAATGGTCTTGCTATATGGTAGAGAAGAAAGTCAAGTAGAAACAGGCGCAAAGTAGGCGCCAAGTCACGTATACAAACACATAGCAAGTAGTTGCCCCTTTCCTCTCTCTCCTCTTTAAGCAAATAAAGTTATTGCTCTGGACTACTTCCCATTCCCACTCCAATCCTTACCTTCCCTTACTTATGAACAGGAACAGTCCACTTTTCACTGGCAAACAACCAATAAGGGCCTCCATACTTCCTCTGTGAACTCAGGCTCACTATGCTTTCAACGGGCTCCTGCCGCTCGAGATGTAGTTACTTGGCCCGGTCTCTCAGGCGTACGTACTGTCTTTGAGTCTTGCTTTACTGTATTTCTAGGTTGACTCTCCGGCGTAGCTAGCGCTTCTCATTACCCAATCGCCCCCTAGCTGTATATCCTCTTAGTTATCAAGCTAGAACTACCGAACCTAAGGCTTGACTCGCCCACAACTAATATAAAGAGAAGGGAAGGGAATCAGAAAAGAGAAGGGAAGAGAATCAGACTTATAAGTAAGATACATCGTACAGGGAATATCAATATTTTCACTATGATCCCGGGCTAACCGCCTTTCAGATCAGTCTATCTCTTATAGCTATCAAACTAAAACGGTGCTTTTCATTCTGGATTTTAGAATAAGGAAATCAACCATTACTACCGGAATAACAAGTAAACAAAGAATTGAGCTACTGCTAACAGGAATGCAATTTGCAATAACAAGAAAGAAACTAGTGCTCTCGTACTTGGACTGGTGCTTCTCATAACCAACCTCAAAAAGGGGAATGACACTACTACCTCACAGAGCGGAACAAGCGCTAACGAGACTTGAGCTACCGCTTCTAATACTAAAACACAGAAGTGGGACTAGCTTGACTTACCTTAAAGCTGTGTCCTTACTGGTTCTTATTCTTTTACTCCTACCCGACATTCCTTTCTTTAAAACAGCAGTCACCTTATATTCTTCCGCAGTTTACTTGCTTTCTGTAAACACTGATACGGATCATCTACTCTACTGGCAAAGAAATATGTATTTACCCCGAAACTTACAATAAGGGCCTCCAGAACTGCTTCCCTTTCTGCCCGACCCGACCTATCTTTATTACAATTACACTTGCCTCTCCTCTTGCCCGTTGCTTGTTTGCTCGTAGACAACACAGGTGCTCTTTCTCGCCTACCCACCTAGTAGTTGATCTTACTTATCCATTTTCCTAGAAGAAGTTCTCATATATAAGGATCTCATCATATATAAAGATAATCTATCATTTATTAGAGGGCCAAGGAACTACTTTCAACAGGCTCCTGCCGCGCTTTAGCTCACTTTAGCTATTAGCTCCTGACGCCGAAGGCATATATTGTAATAACTTTGTTATGACTGTTTATTGGCTACCGCCCAACGTCTTACGCCGCCTAAACTCACTGCCGCGGAACATTAGCAGTTCCTTGGCGGTCATTAGTAGTTGTTTGTCTAGTAGTGTCAATAACTCCTGCCGCGCAACACAGACAAAGGAATTGTTATAACTTAGTTATAACTACTTATTGCTGGCTGCCGCGCTACGTTAGCAGTAGCTTGGCCGTTGCTTGGCCCGTTGCTTGGCGGTCATTAGTAGTGGCTTGGTCATTAGTAGTGTCTTGGCCCCTCCTAGAGCACCCATTGGGAATTCTGTTTTTGCGTTTTCCCGTCTTTTTTCATAGCAATTCCTGAGTGTCGGTAGGCAATAAAGTAATAAAGAGAGGTCGGGTCATCTAACTCTCACTCTTACCTTCCTGCTGGACTCTCCTTCAGACTTAAATGCTTCCCTTTCTTCTTATTAAATACACAGCTTCCCCCTTTGCAGCCTATGATCCAGCTCTGTCAACTTATTCTTCTTGATTACGTAGACTCCGAGCCTTACAAATAAGCTTCCAACTCGGTATTCCACTGGCTGCTGGAAACTATGACTATTCTCTGGCTCCATTAATTACAGTATTCTCCTGGCCAGCTACTCCTACTGTTACTACTAGTTTAAGGGTCAACCTGGATTCTGTTTCTTCACCAAGTCCTGTGTTCGGAAACCAGTAAGTGGAAGGCTATAGCTACATTGTTTCCATATAGCTACTAAGATCAGAATAAGACCAGTCAATATAAGAATGCAACTGCTGAAGGCTCCCTACCGCGCAACATTAGTAGTTGCTTGTTGGCTTCAACAAGTGAGTAACAGACTAGTACTGGCACCGATCAGACTCAAGGCTAGAACTAAGCAGTAACAACAAGAATGCAACCAGGTGGTCAAAGAGTGAATCTGGGCTAGTAGAACTCAATTCTTATTGTCTCCCTCTTAAGCCTCCGCTTACCTAGCTTGCCCAGGGCTTGTCTGCTTATGAAACTAAGGATTCCACAGCCAATCTATCCTCTCTGGCAACTAGGGAGTCACAGTCTTCTACTCACCCCAATCAGACTTCAAGCAAGGGTACTGAGCCTGATGCCTAACAACCAGAACCAGTGCCGTAGCTACTAAGCCTGAAACTAGTGTTGCGCCTTATATTAAGTTCTGCAGCTGGGGAGTCCTAGGCTATCTGACCTGAGTTAAAGAACCAAACAGTGCCCACTCAGACTAAGACAAGGGAGTTACAGACTAAAAGAACTACGCCGCTTCACCAAGGGCTGCTCAGACTTAAAGCCAGGGTAGCAAGTATGGGTGTATCTCATCAAGTACTCAGAATGTCCCTAGGTAGTTCCAGGCTGATGTAGTGTACTACTATGCTAGGTATTGGTACTAAGCTAGTGGTGCTCGGGCTGATGCTAGTGGTATTGATGCTAGTGCTACTAGGTATGTCGCTAAGGTCTCTAACAACTAACAACCAGTCTTAACTCAGTGGAGCTAGCACCGCCATGTATTAATGCAAAGAATTCCACTCATACCGATCAGACTCAAGTCAGCTACTAAAGCTACCAGGCCAGAGAGTAAGATCCGAATGTCCCTAAGCAGTCTCAGAGGTGAGCTAGCCCTTATTAGTAATTGCATAGACTGAAACAAGGTAGTTAAAGAATCCAAACTCAGTAGCAAGAGGGAGAGGGCAACCCCTTATTGTCATTCGTGAGAGTAAGAATTGACCCCACTCGTCAAACAATGGAACCAGTGCCCCAACTTACTATAAGGGCTGCAGCTAGTAGGTGTAAGCCTGAAAGCAGTGAATCCAAGGCTGATGCTACGGATACTAAGCCCGATGCTAGGCAGTTAGAGACTTCAACCCCCGCTAACAAGACCTCAACTTGAACTTATTCTTCTCTAGGCTCGGCTTCTCGAACTGAAAGAAACACAATCGGATCAGGCAATAAGAGTAGCAGATATATAAGTGGCACTGCTGATTCTATCTCTTGTCGGAGTTGCGATAAGTAAACTAGTTTAGGAAAGAATTAATACTTGTTATCAAAGTTGTGGTAAAGAGGAAAGAGCTTCTTGATCAGTAGTCGAGGTAGGCGTTAACACTAGAGATCGGGCCTCTATAATAAGTCTCGGGAGCTATTAAATACTTCCAAACACTTCCCAGTTTAGAGGTCAATTCCGCAATTGCTAGTTTCGAGGTCAGTTATTCAAGTTTTGTTGAAGTGCTCTAGTTTAAGTGCTCGTTAAGCTCTAGGAAAGTTGCTAGGGTTGGATAAGGCCATAACACATAATTCAAGCTTTAGTGGGGGTGGGCAAGGGCAGCTGTTCAGTAAGGTGGTAAATTAGATGTCCATTACATCCCCAGGTAGCTAAGTCAACTAATTCCATAGAGATTGAGTCAGCTACCAAAGAAAGTCTTGGATCCGTAGAGCAAGGGGCGAGGTCAGGGGCAGTAAGACCAAGACTAAAGGCTGCTTTGTCCACCAAGATAGATTTCACAGTGCCACCGAATGATTCGACAAACAACTACTAATCCAGTCTTCATTCCTGTTTTAATCATGGCATAGGAGCGTGTTGCTGACTTGCTTGTTTACTCACTTATGGCTTCTCGTCTTTCTTCTCTCTTGCTACTCGATCTGAAGCGGGCAAACTAATCACTTTATCTGTGTTTTCCCGATTAGCCCTATAGTTAAGATGCGGGCGCTCTTTCGGGTTTGGTTCTCAAGTCATCCGAAGTATAAGCAATGCAATTTCATTCAAGTCGAGACCAGATAATGAATCGGCAGCAAGTATACAATGTGTTATTCTAGTGTTGTTCCAGAAGGCGGAATGCTAATCTCATGCTTAGGTGAAGTATAAAGTAAGGTAAAAGTGAATGAGCATATATGGAAGCCGATAAGAATCCGTTAATCGATATTGGCGCTTGTAAGCTGTCATTCCATTCTGTTGGTGAGTGTTATAGCCTTGCTTGTTTCTTGATTACTGAACCGACTCCTTACAAGGGAAAGCCTTATTTGTGCCCTGACTTGGATTTGATCCTCTCTTCTATTAGCACCAACCCATCTTGTCGACTAAACTCATTCAATCAGTAACCATCCAGTTCTTTTACCAAGCCGACAACAACTCCCACTACTCTATACTCGGTTAGCCAATAACCTATCTTGTTGACTTTCCTGCATCTGCTTCCCGTAGACAACACTAATGGACAACGCGCTTCAGAATAACCCATCCTCTCTCTATTACTTAGAGCTACTGCACCGACATAATAACCTACTTGCAGCGAGCGGACAACATACTTTCTTTATCCTGTTCGTTCCTTTTTATGCAAAAAAAGCTTTGTTTACTTTACTTCATACAGTCTGGTTTTCTGGGGGCTTACGGAGTTATCTTCGGAGCAAGACTAGATCCGAGGAGAGATTCCACATTTGCAGTATCCGTTTCATGATCAACTGCTGAAGTTCGGTTAAAAGCAGCAATCGGGTCTTAAAGCTTAGGCACAAATAGGGATAGGAGAAGATTTAGTGCTTGTGTTAAGCAATGATACAATCTATCTCCTTTGTAGGCTTGGCCCCTACTAATAGTAGCCGAATTCAGGTATCAAAGAAATAGTTACCGATTGCATTGTATCAACCCTTTCTCTTTACCACTTAATGGAGAGTGCTTTCCGAGCTGGAGATTTCACTGCTACTGGTAAGGTTCAGTTCCCTATTGAGATTTCACTGCTGTTAATAAGTCACTAACCCAAACAAAGGACTCGGTAACAACTGTTGTAGAGCAAGAGGCAGAGTTCCTTTATTCGTTCCCTTATTCTTAGTGCCAAAGCTTAGTTTCGGGTATGGTTTGGGTATAGCAGTAGTGGCAGTTATGGGGCTTACAAGGTCTCATTCCTTTTACCATAAGTAACTAAGCTCTCTTAGTCAATGTTTACAATTCATTGAACCCTGCTGGCTCTGCTGGGCGAGTGGAATCCCATCCCTTTAGTACTGCTCCTGTTGTTGTTAGATTGGAATTCTGTATTTGTATCTATCTGTTCTGTTCTCTTTAGTAAGAATACCAGAGCCAAGGAGCTACTAGAGTTTCTGTAAGCAGTTCTATTACCAGCATAGTTTCTGTAAGCAGTTCTCTTACCAGCGGAGTTTCATTCTCACTTTCCTACTTATTAGGTTCATTCTGATTCTTTGACTACTTAGTTCCATCCCTTGTTTGATCAGTTATCCTTAATAAAGAGAATCTATATATTAGTAGGGGAAAAGCCAGGGTTGGTACATGAGGGCAAGCAACTACTAACGACCGCCAAGACACTACTAACGACCAAGCAACTACTAATGTTGCGCGGTAGGAGTTGAGTTAAGCGGCAGTGAGTTTAGGCGGCGTAAGACTAAGTGCGGTAGCAATGTAATATATATTACAAGTCATTACAATTCCTGTTTTTGGGAGCTTTTGGGCAATAAGAAACAACATATAGTATATTTATTTGTTGTTATTACTCCAGATGTGTTCGGTGCCGCGGTAGTGAGCTAAACGGTAGCGAGCCCTCACTGGGTTAAGTCTTGGATTAACTGCTTCCATTCTGGTAGTGAGTGGGCTGGTTCTGATCGGATCTAGTTTAAGACTGCTCCTTCACTCGTTGAAGTCTGGTTGTGACTAATTTAAGTGTGACTAATTCTTTACCAACCCGACCTCTTCTCTTAGTTAGTAGGATATAGGATTCCACTCGCTAACTACAGGCTCATCTCATCTCAACTTACTATAAGGGCTAGTCTCTTTTCACTCACACCCGACCTCTAGTGTTAACGCCTAACTCTCCTATGTAAACTAACCACTCCAGTTCGTTTTCAACCTGAATTCTTATCCTAGCACTCCCGGCTCAGCTAACTCAGGCTCAGATCATCTCTTTTCACTCTTTCTCCTTAGCTCCCTAGTCATGAACTCCTCTTGCTACAACTACTTATGAAACAAGGGATTCTACTCGCCAAGCAACTAAAGAAGGTATCAAACAAAAGAATCCACCCATATACTAGCAAGCCTACAACTACCGGTCTGAAGACTCTAACCATTAACTTCAGGGCGGGATCTTTTCTCTTCTCTTTCTCCCGAACACATAGTCAGTAGGCAAACAACCAAGCTACTACTATACTAAACAAGCATAGAAACGAAAACAACTACTTTTGACAGGGCTCCCAAACACAGGACTCGTTCTCTCTCTTTCTGCCTCAGCCAAGACACTAGGCAAGTCGACTCTACTCTTGCGTATACTACAAAGGAAACCGATCCAAGCGAAAACTACTGCCAAAACTCTAGTCAAACTCTGATCTTAGTTCCAGAAGGTATGCAGTGAAGCAAGTAGCCAGCTCCTGTTCTTGTTAGAGTGGAAGGAATAATTATAATAAGGGGTTGCATCCGTTCTGTTCTGTTCTCCTATATGAAGTGATATTGGTTTCCGCTACTTAGTCGGTATAGCGTAAAGATCACTCGTTTTTCATCAGAATTAGGTTATTATGCTAGTGTTAAGTCTACTACCTACTAACTACGGTGCTCTAGGTCGAGGCCTCTAAGTGTGAACTCCGCTACTGTGTTCGCCTTCCTCAATTCATGTGTTCGTGTTGCGCGGAGGAGCCTCAAGCCTTTATAGTAAGGGTTATTTAGGGGGTTATTTAGGATATGTTTTATGTGAGGTGTGCTTCGGGCTTGGACTATTGAGTGGAATTCGCTGTTCCGCTTCTTATGAAAAACGATTCTGATTCCGACTATTGTAGATGCACGGCACTGGATCGTACCCTGAGTAGAAGAATGAAAATAGGCAATGTCAGCTTGGAATCAATATATATCTAAGGTAATGTAGCTCCTCTGCGCGGGTGTTTGTATTTCAATCAATATCTCCTAGTTACATCAATGAGTCTGTGTCTAGTGTTGCTTCGGTAGGTTCACTCACTCCTTAAGTAGGTTAACGAATTCTGCGAGCGAGCAATCATTCACCATATCTGGGAGCGTGATCAAAGGTTTGTTTCCCCACTAACAAGAAAGGAACCACTAGCAAACAGCCTATATGAACTACTCAAACACAACTGTCAAGAGAAAAACCAAGAAATTGTGAAATAGCTCTGTACTTGCTATTACTGCTTATGTCTTATGGGACTACCTCGCATTACTGTCTCTTAGCCTCACATTACTGCCTTGAAGTCTCTTACTTGCTTCTTTCGCTCTTACGTCCATTGCCCTTAAGCTGTGTCTCTGTTTTCATTCCTGTCTTTACTGGAAATACTTTATATGATAATTCATGTTCTTTTTAGAAGTTAACTTAATCATACTTTAGGGTTCAATAAAGAGTGGAAGGCGGTAGGGATATACTGAGTGACATTACAATAAAGGCAGAGCTGAGTCCCCAGGGCAAAATCCATAACTAAAGAATTAGTTCCGGACGAGTAACTACTAGACGCCAAGCGCCCTAACAGTCATATACAAGAATTATGGCTGGGATAGTTAGAACGATATCCGAGTAGCCGAGCTGGGTCCCATGGGCGCTGTTCTGTTTGGTTTGGGCAGTGCAGTAAGCGAGATGTGAGATCAGTGGCTGTAGTCTTATAATGCACTAGCGCGGATCCCTAGCATGGTATCCTAACACTCATGAGGTAAATCCTATCCTGTCCGGGCCCCATATAAACCAAACATTCTTTGACTGCTTGTTTGAAGTCTCCCACTGCTCTATCTCATTCTCCTTACCTTGACTTTTGTTCTTTAAACTGACATTGGATCCTTACTTCCTCGACAACACCCCTATTGATTGAAGCCATGGTACACAACATATACCCTATTGTAGGATCGCTTTCGTAGTAGGATCGCTTTCGCCCCATTTGCATCTAAGAATTATGTTTACTTAACATCGGCATCAGAGCTCCTTCGTGAATAAGAAAAACGGAAAGAGTGTAGCGGCCCTGATCCTGGCTTTCGTTCTGTATCTCTGCTTTATAGAGCCCACGGACACCAATACACCTTTTTTCTAATAAATAATCCCGAGACTACTACTTATACAAATGTGCATTTTTTAATTAGGTCCGAACTGCTACTATGCTACTATAAGACTGTGGAGCCAATATCAATAAGAACCTAGCCCGAAGCTCGGACTGTAGCTGCCGTTTCTAATGCTTTCACAGGTGCCTATGCCAACTAACCCCAGTTCTATTTCTCATCAACCGGGGAGCCTATTTCTTTTCATTAGTAAATCAATAATCCAATGAGAGCATATAAGACTCTTTCGCGCTACCGGATAGATGAAGTGCTGACAGAAAAGTAACGTAGCAATGGAAGACAAGAACTCTAATCCGTGTATGTGTTACGCATCGCCATATTTCTATGTTTTTCACCTCATTTCCAAAAGCAAATAGAAAGAAGTTATACTATACAGCAAAAGAATAATGAATTGAAATCAGAATGACAGCACGGGCAAGCAACAGTACTAGAGCAAGAGAAAAGCAGACAAATACGGATCCAACTTCATACCTAAACTTCTTATAGAGGCCTCGACCTAGAGCTAGACTAGAGCTTTGACTTCTCTTTTTGTAGCCGGGAATAAGGGAACTACTAACCTGTCTTCTTCTCAACTGTTCAAGAACAAGTACTACCTGTCTGAAACTCCCACTCTCACAGGATCGGTATGAAACTAGCCAAGCTACTACAGTTCAAAGAGCCAACTACTCTACTACTTGTTTAAGTGCTCCTTAAGTCTATTCTGTAAATGGAATTGGGCTATACTAATGGAATTGGGCTATACTATGAATAAGGGCCTTCTAGTCATTTGGGAGCTAAACTAATCATTCTACTCAAACAAGAACAGTAACGGGGCAAGCTACCACTAATAATAATAATCATAAGGGATCTACTAATAAGATACTCAGAATGTTCGGCTACTAGTCACTTCATTCGGCTCCTATACCAGAATTCTTATCCTCTAACTCAGGCTCATCTAACTATGTCAACTAATACTGCTATTGCTAACTATGTCAACTAATACTGCTATTGCTAACTATGTCAACTACTACTTTGATTGCTCCTATACTATTTGCTATCAGCCAAGAAACTAGGCAAGTAGACAAGCGGACACAAGTCAAAGAATTCACTGACCATATCCATACTCCGGGTTTTAGTGACTTCCAGAAAGATACTTTACTTCAGTACTTATAGCTTAGCTTCCCTTGCCCACCTCTTTTCCTGGGTTCAAGATTCTACCTTGCTTTCCGACCTCAACTCGTCTTTCTGTCTTATGAGACCCCTATTGCTAATAGACCTATGGCAACCTTACCTCTGGCAACTAACACAAGGGATTCCACAAGCCCAGCTGCTGGCTACTCAACCTAGAATAATCATAAGGGACCGGTCTTCTCCCTTAGTTACAGAGGGAATCTTACCCTTGGGAAGCAGAGGATAATACACCGTCTTTTTGAAGAGCAAGCCAGAGCAGAGCGGTGTTGTTCTACCGCCTTTACCTTACCTTGGAAGCCCAGGAGCACTCTTTCGCGGTCGATAGCCGGGCCCAGTCGGACAATGCTATCCACCAAACTTTGCCCTAGATCGGTCTTTCTTGAACTTCCCACACATGAGAAGCAGGCCCCCTACCATGGATGTCCCATATAGCAGGGTTGAGTCGAAAAGGTAGGGTTGAAGGGGAAGCAGTGCTTGTTCAACTCGTATGGGGGAAAGTGAAACTAATAGAGACTTATATAAGAATGAATAGAGGCACCCGCGGATCGGACTAACGCCATGAATACTGGTTACAAACAATAGCTATAGGTATATGAGTGAAATGAATTAATTCAAACTTGGATTTAAGTACTATAGGTTGGTATAGAGCACCAGGTAGGCAAGAGGTAGGTTATAGTGCTTTTGTTAAGCAATGATAAATAGATCACTTGTTGTTCTAGTTTAGTCTAGGTGCTATGTCTTCAAATGCAATTCCTCCGTGCCATGGTAGCTTGGTCCCTACTACGGTAGCTTGGTCCCTACTATATTATATCTGTTCCTATTATAAGATGTAATTGACAATAGCCTATAACCCGGATGTAATTGACAATAGCCTATAACCCGGAGAAGCTACTAAGAGCTGAAGACCCATAGAAGAAGGAGAAGGCCATAACACATAATTCGGATAGATGAAACTGCTTTGAGTCGAGGGCAGCGTCAGCTGCCTGCGATGCCTTTGAGACGAGGTCTAGGAATTTGACTAAGTAGTTTCAAGGGAAGAAATAGCCTATGGTTGGGTAATTACTGATTCTATGAGACCACTAGAAATGCTATATATTCTATGTAACAAAAATGGCTGTAACTAATTGAGGAAAGAATTCATTACTATCTTTCAGAGCAGATCTATCAGTTATAGGTGGGGCAGGATCGATATAACTCCTACTAATGCCGAAAACCTGTATTAGTTGCTAACCCTTATATACAAGCTCCAGTTGCTTGGCCGTTTGTAGTCGTAGCTTGGCCTGGCCACTCAGATGATAAATGACTTATCTTTACCCTATACACACTCAGTATACAAACATTATAAGAAATTACCATGAAATTAATTCTATCTTATTATAGGATGGATGCCACTTACTGAACTGAACCGCTTAACTAGAACTGGTGATTCTCTTAGTTTACCATATGGATTTCAAGGATTAGTGACCACCCAGAGCAGAGGTGGGCAAGGTCAGAATCACACCCATAAGTCACAAAATGAAACCAGTCCCCCAACTTCCCATTCCCAATGAACTAAGTACTACTAAGACTACAACCAGTGCTTCTCATCATGAAACTAGGTACTCGGTAATCAAACTAGTGACAGGTAGTGATTCTAAGGTGGTCCACCAAGCCTTATTACCTTCCCAGCATACCACTCTTAGAGATTAGCTTTCAACTTCCTCTCCATACCATAAAACAGATATGACTTTCTCTTATTCTTAAACTCACCCTCTCTCTTTCTTTGACTCCCGACCTCGGGCCTTACTTGACTTTCTCTAGGGCTTCAACAACTAACAAGGGATTCTTTAACCACTGGCATAGATCCTTACTTGACTATATAAGTAAAGTCTACATCAACAACTGTGGAAAGGCTCCGTACGAGTGTCGGTGTGCAATGAAATGTTGTTTCTGTCCTAGGTCTAGTATATAGTAACATATCCATAAAAGAAGCCGAATCGAATGCTTTTGTGTTGTCTCCAGGAAAGGACTCATAAGAAGGTGTTATAGCTTAGCTTCTTCTCGAACTTAATACTAGGGACCCTATCCTTTCTATCCACTATATTCCATTTCAGAGCTGAGGCAGCCAATTAGGTATAGTATCCGAGGTTTACTGACTTGCTTGTTAGGGTCGGGGTTAACACTTATTAGAGTGCGGGTCTGCCACTACCTTCTTTTACTAGGTATACTTGCTTTCTGTAGTGAACTTTTTCTATTGCTATGTTTTAGTCTGCCTTTCCTCGTGTCATTACAATTCCACCAAGGAACTGCTAATGTTCCGCGGTAGCGAGCTAAAAACGGGAGCTTCAACTGTGTTCGGGAGCTAGTGCTTCTCAGACCGGAGCTACTGCTTTGCTTACAAGAACGAAAACACTGCTAACAAGGATGCCCCTTACTTCTTTCCCATCTACTTAGTCTGTCTGCCTTTCCCGCCTTCTACTTACTCCTTTGAAACTTGGATTTCACCTTTCAGTATTGATTTCCTGTCTGAGAGAACTAGGTTAGTTATAGGCTACAGCAAAGTGTAAGTGGATAGATACTGTGCCAGGCCGGGCTAAGGATATCTGTCCGCAGATACTAATACGGGTGGCAGCCTCAAGGATTTCACTCGGTAATAAAAGAATTAATAGCGTTGTATAGGAGCGATAGATCTGAACTAAACTCAGTAGTTGTAGGCTTTCAGCACCTGACTTTCTATAATGTCTGAGAGGGGCTTACTTCCCCGGCTATAAAATACTAAGTATTAGAAATACACCTGCGCTAACAAGGCTGTAGCTACTATTTCGAATGCTTAACTAAGAACTGGAGCGTGCTTTCCTGGCTATCGGCCTGTTGCTTCCACTAACAACTATGACCATTATTATGGAATCTAACTCAATAGCATAGGAATGAGTGGGCATATCCTGGAATTTACCTAAGTTGCGGGCAACAACTCTAAACTAGGAAATCATTGTAGGGAATCTCAGAATGGAACTCTATATGCGGAATGAACCCAACATCTTACTCGGTCTCTGTGCTTTTCAACTTTCACTCATGACAGTTCGCTTACCCCTCTGAACTATATTATTCTTATGCTCCTCTCCCACTCTTCAATTACTAGAAATCCGAATTGAACTCGATGCACTGATCCTATGCTTTCACCGGGACGACTCGCGTCCCCACTCTTATGTTGAAGCCTGTCTCCCCTCGCTTAACTCTGTAGTTAACTTTTCTTAATCTATCTATCCTGGATTTAATGCTCTAACTACTGATTGGAAGGATGCCCTACCTTATCTTTCTTCTAAATATCCTGGGTGTCGGCCTTATATCTCTTTTCATTAGAATTGAACCGCTGACAACAAGACTGACTTGACTTCACTAGTAACCGAGCCTTACTACTTAGCTTTCAAACTAACCTCTCCTACTTATTCGAATGAAATCGCTGCTAACGGGCCTTACTCACTAGTAGTTAAAACCCTACTGCTTTCTTTCATTACTTATTACTTAGTATCTCGCTCTTGTCTTTGATTCTGACTTGACTGTCTACTAGGCTGACTTTCCTTACTTCTGTTCTTTAACGCTGCCCCCCAAGCTCGATCTCATCCGTCAATTACCATAGACCCTTGCTTTTCTTCTTGTATTACTGATATGGGTCCTTACTTATCTGCTTGAATCTTATATTACTACTCAAAAGAATTGGACTAGCGCTCCTCAGACTGAAACAGGAGCATACACGATTAGACGCGACTATATAGAAACTAACAGCTCTCCCCCGTTCTACTGGAATCCAACCAATGCAATAAGAAATGAGCGACTTACCTTTTCTTCTTTTCACACCTACAACATACTTTAGATCAGTAGTTTTCTACCTGAATTCTTCTCCTATCCCTCGTGCTATAGCCAAGACACTAGTAACAAGACCAATACTTGTCAACTGAAGACTCAACTATGGATGGAAGGAGCCTAGACTCAACTCTCACCCATACGCAGCACCATTGGATCTGAAGTCAACAAATCATTCCAATAAGAATGAAACAATAACCGAACAGACAAGCTTAGTAGTTAGTTGCGCGGTTCCTGGTTGCTGGGCCCTTATTCTTATTTTGATAATTGACTGGATTTTCTTCCACCGATGATCCGGATCTGTCAACTGCTTAGGCTTGAGCCTATTCTTCTATTCTTATTGATGAAACTCTACTTTCCACGAGAGAACCTGTCCTGTCCGAAACAAGTGGTTAAAGAAATCAACCCTTCTTAATTGACTCTAGTAGTCGCACTGGTAGCAGACTTTAGCCCGGTAGTAGTAGCACTGGCAGCAGACTTCACTTTATGAGTTTCCCGAGGTGGAGGAGAAAGAGAAGGATCCGAGGCAGGGACAGGGCATCCAAGTTATTGGAATTACCTGTTTGTTTCTTCTATCTTCTACAAGTTATTAGAATGACCTGTTTGTTTCTTCTATCTTCTTATATAAGAGGAAACTTACTGTGTAGGCTTCGACCGCGGGCATCTAAACTCACTCGTATACTCAGCACCGGCATATTCCACTCTTTCACTTAGGACAGCTGACCCACTTCTTATATTTCTTGCGCCTGCTCCGAGATACTATACTGGCACTGCTTCTTATCGAGTAGACTCACTACTTCCAGCTTCTTCTCCTTTATTAGCTTTAGTAAGAAATAGGTTCAATGACCGGAAATGGGGCTTTCATGCCTTTACCTCAAACACTTTAGTAAGGAGTCAGTTTAAGCAAAAGGTAAGCTATGCTATGGTCGGTGACCAATATCTCTATCAACCCTGGCACCCGGAGACTTCTTCTGTAAACTCATAAAGTTATGGCTCTGGCTCTTTCTCCTATATCCGGATGTATTAACTCCTATTCCTCAAAACTCCTAACTCAGGATGTAGTTAGTATATAATACCTTTACTGGCTTTGATACCGAAGCTGGAGAAGGAATAAGGAACCAAAGGAAGGCTTTGATACATAAGCTGGAGAAGTCCACCTGTTTTCATTCTACTTTTCCGTTTTCCCGTGAAAAAACATAGCATGGGCATTTCCCCTCCTGGAGCACCCGAAACGGACTTCCTTTTTGCGTTTTCCCGAGAAAAAAGGTAGCGAAGGTGTTTTGCTTCCTGACGAGATCTCTTTTTCTGAAAAGTTGACGTTTTCCCGTGATTTTAGATAGCAATTCTGGACTTCAGTACTTAGAATAGGGTGGTTCAATTCTGTAACTACCTACTAGCTCACCTCCGCACAACATCTTACTTAGTTGCTTGGCCCCTTTCCTGAGACCGAGTCCACTAATTCTGATTTCTGAACTTCAAGTCCTGTGTTCGGGAGCTGGTGAGTTGGGGTCTCTAACCACTGTTGCTAAGGCTTAACCCAGTGCTAGTGCTTCTGATATATCTACTTAAGACTTCCACCAGTAACTAGAAGAGTGCAACTGGTCGGTAGTAGACTCAGCCAAAGGGTAGGAAGTGTGAATTCCCACCTTCCCTCTACTACTTACTTAACTCAGAATCAAATCCGTAAGACATAGGACGGAGCTAGTTACACTCATCATTTCACCCTGCTGGCACACCTCTGGCAACTGGCAACTTCACTGGTTCTGGTTCCATAGCCCCGGTCAACTGGTTCTATTTCAATCGACAACACCGAGTGTCATCTGTTCTCTTATATAAGATAGATAGAAAGTGGTTCTGTTCATTAAAGTTGTTCTGTTCCTGTTGTTGTTAGAGTTTCATACCGATCCTGTTCGAGTTCTTGATGAAACTACTGAGTGGAATTCTTATCTTCCTACTTTCTTGTTTGATTCTAACTTGACTACTTGCCTACCAGACCTCTCAACTGGACCACTACTTGTAAACTTAAGACTAAACACGGGATTCCAATAAGAATAACTGACCTAGCTAAATCCTCTTTCTCCTCTAACTCTGGCTCATAAGTGAAGTTCAGAATTGACCTAAGTAGTTACACCTCTGCACTAACAGGCTTTCTTTCCTTCCCGTCTGATACGATAACTCCACTTTCTTACCCGATTGCTGCTGTCAACTATCATACCATTCCTCTGGCCCGTTGCTTGGCCCTGGCTTTGATTGTTCAACTCAGGGCTCTAACCCTACCTCTCCTTACTTCCCTAGCTCTAGCTCTAGACCTATCCTTGAAGACCCGCTTGCTTACTTTGTATCCGGGCCGGGTGGTAAACTCACCGACTTCTCTTCTGGAACTATACTTATGAAGCGAACAGCCCTTTCCACTTTATTACTTGCTCCTTACCAGCTCTTGAAACAGCTTCCTCGCCTAGGTATTCTAGATTCCGGTAACAAACCCAGTACTACCAGGGGCAGTACCACCAGGAGCTGTACTTAAAGGGATTCCACAACTAATGAAGGGGATTTAACTAGTAAGTAAAGGAATGGAACTAGCTATGGTTATGACCAATCTTCTGATAACTATACTAGCTCATAAGAATAAGGGAGACGACTCCTACTAACTGGTCTTCAACTCACACTCGAGCAGTATCTTTGAACTCTGGTCTGGCTCCTAGTATACGCTTTCCGGCTTGGCTCTGACTTTCCACTTTAACTCCTGGTGAGGCTCCTGTTTGATTCTTGATAGTAGTTGTCTTAGCTTGTAACTACCTCGTTGAAGTCCGGGCAGCAACGGTTTGGTTCTGTGACTTATGGGTTTCGTTCTCAGTATGCCTAAGGATCAGTCTGGTTGGTAGGTTAGATGCCTCGGTCTTGTTGTTAGTGCTTTTAGTCTTGTTGTTACTGTATTAAGTCTTAAGTAGCTATATCAGATGTAGCAGCCATAGTAGTACCTCAGAGAATCAATAGCACTAGCATCAGCACCAGTAGTACCAATACCTAGCAGAGTAGGTCACAGCATCAGCCTGCCCGGCACTGGGTTAATTCTGTAACACCCGGAGATCAGTCTGAGGAGCAACAGTTTGAAGCCTTGGATTGCTTAGCTCTATTCTGAGTATACCCGGTCTCATTCTCTGTCTCACTGGTTTGAGCCTTGGACTAGTTAGCCTCATTCTCTAACTCCCCGGTTTGGTTCTTTGTCGAGTGAGCTCTATTCTTTGATTTACCGGTTGCATCCTCAGTAGACACCGTTATAGTCTTAGATACGCTGGTTGGAGTCTTGTTAGCACCTATATAAAGAAGAGAGATTTGGATAGCTAATTTCCCCTTTATGCTTTCTCAGCAAGTCCTGTTGTCCTCTCGAGTTTTCTAGTGTCTTTGTGATTTCTCAATTTCTGTTATTTGATGGTTTTTCTCATATCTTTGATTTGATTCCAAGTCAGTAAACTAAGTGAGTCCACCACCCTACCATAGTCAAGAAGGAGCACGTACGCGGCACCAGTGGATCTGAAGTAAACAAATCATTCCACTCTAACTCTAACAGTATCTTTTCACTCAGGCTCTGTGAACTAAGTAAGATCTTGAAACCGCTTCTGAACCAGTGAATTGATACCTTGGAAACTACTCTACAACTACAGGCTCGGCTCCGTCTTATTCTCTAACTCAGGCGCATCTCATCTACATACCTATGGCAACTATGAACTTCTTGAAACAAGCTGCTGGCATTAACAGAATTAGGCTTCCGAGCGCATAGCAAGTAACAGCCTTTTGGAGTCCTAATTTAGTCTATGGCAACTTTCCACTATGAACAGAATTCGGCTCTCTTCTCTTCTCTTCTGCAACTATACCTCTTCTCTTGCCTCGGATCTTGCCTCGGATCTTTCCTCTGATCTTGCTAATCTACCTATGGTAACTCCACTTCTACTCAGGCTACAAATCATTTCACCCAGCTGCTGGCAACCTCTTCTAACCTTGTTTCTACCATTCTATTTCTTATTCGCCCAGTAGTTAGTTGGTTCAGTGCCACTGTAGCTCCTTCCCTTGCAGACCTCAACTCTGTCAACTAAGTAAGTCAACCAGCCTAGCCTAGTCACTTCATTCCAAACCTACCCGCCAAGTAAGTAAACCTGCCCACCCCTAGTATAGAGAATTCACAAGCCCAGCAGCTGGCTACTCTCTGGCTCTGCTTCCTCGCCTCGCCTCAAAGCCATAAGTTAACTACCCTCGTACTTGCCTCTGCGTTGCTCTAGTTTCATTCTTAGTCTGATGCTTCCTAGGTCAATTCCCCAACTCCCTGCCGTGCAGATCAATCCTTAATAAGTAAGGCAGGAAACAGAAATGCTAGGAGCGATAGATATGAAACTAAGGGAACCCGGTCTTCCACTAAGAGGAACAGGCATCAAATGAATTCGTTGCTCCATTAGAGGTACCCGAGCAGACAGGCGGTATCTTCTCTGTTCTGTACCTAGCTCAATTCTTGTTAGCAGTAGCTCTGGTCTTAGAAGCACTAGTTCCAAGCTGAAACAAGGGTAAGGCAGCTTTAAGGGCAGCCTGAGATACAGTAAAGCAAGGTTCTAGTTAAGTAGGGAAAAGCTTACTGGTGAACTAAAGAAAGGGTTATAAAGCTATGGTAAAGAAAAAGAATAGCATGTCAGGTGACTGTACTAAGGCAGGCTAACTAGATTCATATTAAACAAGACTCGAGGCAAGAAATGGAAGGCTAACTCTTATGTGTTGACATTCCCTAGGAGCTGTTTTCATACTTACCAATAACATATAGTAGTCTTAGAGGGGAGGGGAAGAGCTTATGTCTTAGAGCGCAGTAGGAATAGGTTGAAACCAAGTGAAGTAAGAAGAAAAGCCAGAAGAGCGAGCCCCGCACTCGAGCTAATACTTTTGTAGTTTTGGCATGCGTATCCGATGTTTGATAATGGCGTACTAAAGCTACCAATACAAGAATAAGATCAAGGAATGACAGTTCGTTCTATCAGGGTAGTGGTTGATTCTGACTTTAGAGTTGAGTTGGATTATTATAAAAGCAATAGAACAAGTCTGTTTCAGTAGGAAGTAGTTCGATCCGACAAGTACTAGAGCACAAATCAAATAAGGAACCAAAGCCAAGTAACTCAGCCAAGCAACCAGTTTCATCTGTCTTTTTAGCCAGAGGTAGATTAGAGTCCTGTTTGTTTTCTACTCGGTGATGTGGTAGCTTGTTAGCAAAGTGAGTGGTGCCTATGTCTCTGTCGTTAGTGAGTGGTGCCTATGTCTCTGCTCTGTTGAACTAATCAATCCCGTTGCTTGGCCCCCGAGTCAGAGGTGGAGGCTTGAAGTTAAGAGTGGAAAGTAGTACTTAAGAGATCGATTCAGAAAGTGGAGTTCTTGACCCAACGAGTAGTAGCTCTGGTTGACTGCCCCCAACTAGTAGGTAGTTGCATAAGTATTAGTAGCAAGAGGAGAGGCAGTGATCAAGTAATCCCTAGTTTACAGAGGAGAGTGAAAAGGCCCAGAGGCATAGTTGAGGTCGAGTGCCCGCCAGGTATTCTAGATGTAGATGAGAGGCAGTTCTTGTTGTTGGTGAATACCGGTAGTACTTGTTACTTCTAGTAGTAGTAGTACATTTGCATCTGTCTTTGTTAGAGCTACTAAAGAGAAGTGTCTTTTGTTTGGTGCTTCTCTGAAAAGAGAGTGTCAGAGTGAATTCTGTATTTGAAGCCTGAGTTAGCTAGAGATGAGCCAGAAGTCTTATCTTATATAAGAGATGAGAAAGAGGAGAGTAGAGGTGGGTTCGGGAGGGCAGCTAGTGTCAAGAGGATAGTTAGATTAGTAGCCGGAGCCAGGGAAGAGGGATAGGTAAGTAAACTCAATTCATAGAGGAGCGAGCAACCAAGCAACTGTTGCAAGAGGAGAGGCAAGTGTCATAAATAGAGGTCGGGTCGGGTGCAACTACTGTTCTGGTTCTCAAGTATGGTTAAGGAAGGCTACTAGGTTAGTTGGTCAAGAGAAAAGCACAAGAGTGAAGTTGAAAGGCCACCTTGTTAAGTTCCTCTATAGTCAGTTTCTGCAAAGGAAGCAGTTAGGCATATAGTTAGGTATCAAAAGTACCCCGTTTGCCAGTGACTGGTTTTTCCCTTTGCCAGGGTCAAGTAAAGGCGAGGAAGCGAGGTATCTTCCACTGAGGAATAAAGATCTTCATCAGCAGTGTTGTCTCCAGGAAAGCACTCTACTAAATAAAGGTATTCAAGCATAACAGGTGTGAAAGCCCTATAATAAGAATCAAACCCGTAAGTAGAAGGCTAAAGAAGGAAACCAGCCTCCCTCGCCTCTAGCCTAGTCTAAGTAAGGAACTAGTCCACCGATTCCCCGATGCTATAGTTAAGGAATACCACCGATTCCCCGCAGAGAGATAGAACTCAACCAAGACGACTTAGAGATTGAACTCACCAATTACAGAACCAAACCAGTGTCACTCAGAATTGAACCAGTAAATCCAAGCCTTGAACCGGTGCTGGGCAGACTGACACCATTGCTACTGAGACTCCAACCAGCGTGAGCAAGACTCCAACCACTGCCTCCACAGCCTCTGGTAAAGCACCGAACCACCTCTTTCTTAAAGTAGAAGAATGGCTCTGCTCTCTGAGATCCGAGAGAAGTCATCATAGCCTTGTATGGGTGGTAGCTTGGCTCCTACTAATATAAGAATTAATTACTATCTGGATCCGGTTAGGCTCGCTGACGCGCTTTTAGCTCAGCTCACTGCCGCGACACACGAACAAAGGAACTGTTATAACTTCGTTATAACCCACTATTATTGCTGCCGCACAACGGCTTACGCCGTTGCTTGCCTATCCGTGTCTTGGCTATCCGTTGCTTGGTGAATTGCACTCCTTCTTTTGAGTCCTGTGCTCGGCAACCACTATAGCATCCAGTTGGCTTACCGGTATTGTATAAGAATTCACCTAATTGTCGACTTGCCTGATAGCCACTAGTAGAGGACCTGAGTTACTAGACGACTTTTCTTCTTGCCTAGTTGAAGAGAATGGGTCATATGAGTGAAATACCAGTTCTTTAGTTTATATGCAGATTATTGGTAATAAGGGAGGTAATAAGGGATAGGTTGCTAAGGCCTTGTAGCTGAGGAGAGGAAGTATTTGTTACCAGCTGGGTAGGAAAGGGTGAAGGGCATTTGCTAGGGAAGGAGAAGGTTAACTTGCCCCATTTCATCTTTAATAACAAACAATTGAAGGCTTGTCTTGGCAGCTTGGTAAGTTGAATACCAACACTAGTATACGAGTAGTAAAGAGTACAGAGCCATAGTTTAGGTCGAGTGCCAGCCAGGTATTCTAGATGATAGGCTGCTCTGGTTGAATCCGTTCTCCTACTGGTTGTACTGCCCCTGTTACTGTTGGAGTGAGAGGCCAAACAACTACTAGACAAGTAACTACTAATGTTACGCGTCAGTGAGCTAAAAGTGCGGCAGGGCTGTTCCCCCGGTCCCTTAGTTACAGGTAGTTAGTTTCATTCTTAAATGACTTATTAGAGTGTTAGAGTGAAATTCCTACTTTGATACCGAAGCAAGAGAAGGATAAGAGTGAAGCAAAAACAGCCCTTTTCGCGGGGGCCAAGCTACTACTAGGCAAGGAGACAAGTGACTACTCGCTTAAAAACCAGTACACTCGATTCTGCACAACACTTCGGTGGAGCAGAAACAGGAGCAAGAGCAGAAGTCTAAGATGGATCATTAGATGCTGGATCAAGGAAGTCAGTATCGAAGGCAGGAACAGAATCATTAGCCAGAGGCTCAATCTTGTCGGCTTGGCTCTTAGTACTAATACAGTGTGAAGTAACTTACTACTCCAGTTTTTGTCCCTACTCAAAGGATTCTACCAGGCAAAAAGGAGTCCTGCTTGGCAAAAGGCGCTTACTGAGTTGGTCATTATTTCTTTTCAAGCTTGCACTGATACCACACTGGTTCAGATCTTCTCTCGTCTACAACACCATCTAGGGCTGCTGACTTACATTAGTCTAATAAAGATAAGGAACAGGAGTTGGATACGGAACAGAGTAAGAAGACAGATACCCATCGCTACAGTAACAGCGTTTCTGCTTCAAAGCCGATACTTACTGGTTTCCTTACTACTTAGGTCACGAACACAGCACTTCTCTCTTTCTTATTGAAATCAAAGCCTACATCCGCTCCTTCTCGAAATGGGATAAAGGTTTCTTGCAAGGGTATAGTCATCTTTTCGATTATGAGTTTCAAGAGTATGGCTTGGGCCCTGGGTTACGGAAGAAGCTTTGGAGTTAGTGGTTGCTTTCCTGTTGGGAGTGGTGGAATTGCTAGTTTGCGGGGTCAGTCTCATCGTAACAAGGTTGATTCTCTTCCATGGGAGACCTATATCATATTCTAAAGAAAAGTCAGTCAACACCCATAAATAAAGGAATAAGCGCCGGTGAAGCAAGAGTTAGTTACTGTAGCCGTATTCCTTATTGTCATATACCGTCTTAGAAGCAGTAGCGACAGCCCCTATTTCTGCCTCAATGCCTTAGAGTTATGCCCGCAGTATTCCTAGTTCCGTCTTTTATGTCCGGTTTCTTTTCTTGTTAGTAGCAGTATAGGCCTTGGGAGCAGCAGCTCAAGTCTTATTGGCTGGGGAGTCCATCCTTATGTGTCCCTATTCGCCTCTTGTTATCGGTGTTTGTATTCCCTTGCTCTTGTTTAATACACCCTTCGCACTCATTCTTATACTCCTTCGTTTTTTACACTAATCTATTTCTATGGAAGACATAAGACTTACCTTTGCTCTTCCGCTCCTCAGCTACATTCTTTAAATACCGCCTACTAGCCTGTCTTCACTTTTGCTAAGCCTTACAACCTTAACTCTATTCTCTAGCCACTGCACTTACAACCTTAACTCTATTCTCTATCCACAGCATCAGATTGTTTCAACCCTTGCCAAATTCAAAACTAGCGCTACCAATACTAGTTCTAATAATACTGGCAAACAGACTCTAACTACCTAACAAACCAGTAAGCCCGGCACTCTAACTACCCTTACTGGAATTCCTAAACAGTTTACTTGCAACCTAGCTTCTTAGATTGGGTCTACCGTTACTTTCTCTTAGCTTACACCAGCAAGGTACCCTTCCTATCCTTTCATTTTGAGTTTTCAGGGGTTATTTATAGAATATTGATTAGTGTAATAGATTGACCTAGGGCTAACAAGACTCGAGCTAGACCAAGCAACTCTGAAGTAGAATCTTATAGGCGCGCTTTCACTGGGGATTCAAGGCATAGTCACAGAATGGAGCTAGTGATAAACAGGCTAACAGCCCTTTGCCTTTCAAGCGAAAAAAAACTCGTGCTTTATAGGCTTCCCGGCTTTATGAATTCTTTGACCACTGCCAGCAGCTGACGCTGACCTTGCTTTCCCGCCCTTAAAGCTGCCTTTGCTTGTTTTTGTTCTTCCACCGTACCCCCGAATTGAAAGAGTGAAACCCATGCTAATAAGACGGACCTACTGTCTGGGATCTCAATGAACTCAACCACGAACAGGGAATCCAATCTATTAAGTAATAAGTCAATTCGAAAAACAGTTATGTATAAGTTATTACAATAGATGTCTTCAGCCACTCATTACTATAGGAATGGAAACCGGTACAGACATATGGAAATCGAAAAACAAACAAACATATTGAAAACATAAAAACAATTGTACTTTTTCAATCAATAGACTAGAGGAAAACACTAGGGGAAAAGCACCTAAGAAAATACTTGAGAATATTGGATATGATAATGAATACTTGCAAATAGAAGAAAGGTAAAAAGCACCCGACCCTTACTCGTACGACCCTTACTCGTTAGTATTGAATGAGGGATCGATCCCTACTAGCGACTCATACTAGGCTAGCGACTCATACTAGGGTAGGGACCACTACGTAGATATTCTCAATACAGAAGTGAAAGTATATCAGTATTCTGGAAATACTCTTATTATTCCTTATTAGTATTCCCGACTTCAAGTCTGACGTTTGCTTCTTCCATTCTTGGATGGTGAACTATAAGGCTAAGGTAAGGGCATTAGTAATACGGGACTACCACATGTAGTAATATACCCAGCAATAGACTAAGAGCAGTAAGCATAGGAGCTCAACTCATTGGTATAAGCAGTAAGCATAGGAGCTCAACTCGCCCTCACCAAGCAACGTTGTACCTCGAATTCCCTTTCAGTTGTGTTAGTTAGTCCTGCTACTCCCGATTAAGATTCCAATTCATTATTCTTTTCACTTACATTTATACGTGTGTTTTCATATGAGAAATAATAGTAGTTAGTTTGATTATAGTAATTCCACGAGTAGTTTGCTACCTTGATGAAAGCCTTAAAAGCAGCAGTGCGCGCTTTGTCATCAGTGGTTCGTTCAATCCCCAGTTCCGAATGAAAGCCTTAGTGTTGGGTTAAAGCCTTGCCAGCGCTAGTCCAAGTACTAGTTCCGGGTTTGGTTCTTGTTGGGCAGTGCTCAATGCCTAGTTTTGAGTTTCAGCCTGCTCTCTTTGTTTCGCCAATGATACTACTTGCCCCATAAGGTTATTAGTGGATTTCTTATTCCTCTGTGAGGGCGTCTTCATCCTTACTTCTATGAGTTGACTTCTTTAGTCGGCCTTCCTAGCATTCTTACTTGTCTGTTTACTTCTCATTCTTTACTTTGATTTGTTTGGTCCTGCTGCTAGAGTGAAATTATGACTTGTTGAACTAGTGGCTCATACTTAAAGTCATTTTGTTTATTACTGAGAGCCTCACATCTTTCATTCCACCAAGCCAACTCTTACTTTTGTCCCCATCATTCCTATGCCGTGGATGGGATAGTCCGTTTTTCTGTTCCGTTGAGCAGTTAAGCATTGTGTTTACATTCAGTAGTTATAGAATAGAGCATGCAGTTAAGTTCTGAAATGAATCAAAGACTCTAAGCTCTCCATCAGAAGTAAAAGCCTTGCCTTAAACGATAAAGAAGCAAGCCCAGTGAAGATCATCTCTTTCTTTGCGAACAGAAGTATAAGTGAAAGTGGAAGGAGGTGATTCTGCCGTAGTAATAGAATCCGCAGTATCGAGCTAGTAAGCAAGAGAACGATCTTTAGCAGGAATGGATTTTAGTCATTCAGATCGGATTATAGGAGCAGGAGAAGACGATAGAGCAGTGGAAAGTATTGTTCAGGTGATCTTGTTTAGCAGTTACATGTTGTTGCGCGAACTAGAGCTTACTTGCCAGTACCTTATCCTGGTTCCCCAGCAGGTAGAATTTCATAATATATCTCTCTGTAGTTATCCATTTCATTATTAAGTGAAGTTCAAATGATTCGATTTTGCCGGTCAGAGACCTTACCTCTATTTCTTTTGCCGACCTCACCTATCCTTGAAGTGGAAGTTATGAAATAAGTAGTCGCCTGTTCCCTGCTCCTTCAGAAATCTTATGGTTCTCGTACACTTGCATCTTATCTCGGCGCAAAGACACGGATTCCAGTAAAGCACCTAGACTACACTCGCACTCAAGGAGCTGAAAGCCACTTTTACCGCGCCTCAAAACCAATACGAGATTCTGCCCTGAACCCGGACTCTCCACTTGTGTCATCTTATCTTGATTGCTTATCTTGATTGAATATATGACCTGCCTCTATGCAATACCCTTCTTTATACTCGCACTGCTGATTCAGTTGTCGACTTTCTTTGACTTCCTACTGAGCTTTATGGTTCCCTTTATGGTTCCGTTGCACTAACACTTACTTCTGGGTGCCTCAATAAATCTAGAGTAAGAGCCGTGTCTTTACGAGAATACATTTGATATGCTATACAGAAGCAATGTGCAGTTATGCCTCTATTTCTTTTTCGGACTGTCTCTTTCTTTTGTTTTGCCCTAAATGATATTATGACACTCAATGAATAAGTTCAATAAGTGAGAAAAGGTGAACTCCGTAAGTATGAGTTAGTTGAAAGTCTAGCTTTCGGGAGTGAGGGTGTTGTCGACGATAGAAGCCGAGAATCAACAGTTAAGTAGAAAGGTTCTGTAGGGCTGGCTTTAGTTCCTTCCCTTGTCGTAGCGAGAGGTTATTTACCAAACTCTACTCAAGAGAGGCTCAAGCATAAGCAGGAGAATATTCAGTAAGGGCTTTGTCCGCGATAGAATAAGAAGTGACCAGTTATTTATAGGAATCAGCTGGATCCGTTTCAATATCTTAAGCTGTATAAAATCAAGGTGTTGTCGGTGGAAAGTAAGTAGTTAGAGCATTGGCTACTCAATAAGATGCTAGATAAGGAGTGTAATATATATAAGGATCCGTTCTCAAGTAAGGTGTTTGTTGGCGAAAGGGAGGACCTTCTAGTAAGTTGCGGGTGCTCAAGTAGGGGCAAACAAACCTTGTAGTGGTCCAAGCAACGGAAACAAATAAGTAAGCTAGGGCGCGTTTGACTTCACGGAAAACATACTAACGCGAGTTCTGTTCTCTTTGCATTGGTTTCCTTTCTATGTGACTTTCTACTTTGAATCGCAACGAGATAACTTAACGGAGAATTGGAGTTAGGGCCAGTTAACTTACAATACAGCCTGCTACCACTATTATTCCTATTAATCCAAATATAGCGCTATCCTCTTATGTCATTTAGTAATAAGTGTGAGTTTAGAGTAGAGAACACGCATGGGCAAAATGTATATGATATGATTTGATTCTTAAGAACAGAATATTGAATAGCATTCCTCATATAGAAGCACAGTAACCTAACCTTAAAGCTTACTCACTCATTGAATTGCATCTTGTATATAGTAGTGCTTGTGTTGTTGGATCTAGAATAGAATCTCTACTTACAGCTGAGGTTAATAAATATAGGAAAGAAAAACACTGCTTATTTCATTAGACTTTCAATTCAATATACTTTTGAGGCACAATAGACTTTTGAGGCAGCTAAGAACTCCCGTTAGCGCTACAAACAGGCTACTACTAGACAATGAAAACAGGACTCGTTAATAACTGCTACTAATTTAGCACTTACTTGTGGAACTCCATAAAATATGTTATGATGAGCTATGAGCAAGTCCTGTCTTCGGCAACTACCTTAGAGAATTGACTAGCAGTGTCTCTTATTGATGCAGTCATCGATTTTCCCGATAGGCTATTACCCCGAACAAACATATTTATGACGAGGAACGATTGCTAGGCTACTCATACTTGCGAGGAAGGCTTGCTATGCCACTAATACAAACACTTGCTCACTCTCTTACTCCTGACTCAACAAATAAGGAATTTGATCTATCAAGTGCAGAATCAACAAAGAATTCATCTCATCCATCTTGCGCTGAAGCAACCCTATAGCTTACGGAGTTCTGTCTAATCAAATAGTTAACCTCATTCACATCTCTAATAGTTAATCTCATGCACATCTCTACTCTAATTGGAGAACATGACTTTTTGGGGGTATACTAAACTCCTTTCTTTAAACCTAACTGCTTCCGCTTCAAATCAAACTGCCAAGTAACTACTCAAAAAACCAGAATAGGAGACAAGTAACTACAACTTGCTATGTGTTTGTGGAGCAATCAATAGTGATACAAGCAATCAAGAGTTCAATCAATAGTGATTAAAGAAGCAAGTCAGAATGAAGTGTTTTCAATTCCTTTATTACTGGAAAGTACTACCTGGCATAGAAACCAGTAAATACCCTGTGAAAACCCCAACTTCTTTACCGACTCCGTATATAGCATCTGATTCCGTATCGGCTCCTACTCTTTATCTGTATTCTCCCACATCTATCTTCTCAAGTTCCTATCCCAACTTTTGATTCATCACCTGCGCCTGTAAGAATTGCAGAATGGAGTTTAACTAAGCAAGACTCAGTTTAGTACTAACAGAAGTGTCAAAAGAGAAGAAGGCAAACGCCGTGCTAAACCAAGGGAAGAAAGAGAATAGTTCTTGTTTGAAGAGCCAGATCTTGTAACTGCTGATTATCCTGCTGAGTATCGGGTTGACTTTGGAACTCACTCCTACTGTTGCTTGGTGAATTCACCTAGTTGTCGACTTGTCCGTTAGTAGTGTCTTGGCTGTGCTTTTGATTATGAAAGTGGAGTTTGAGGCCTTGGCCCGTTGCTTGTTCGCATATGCTAGAATAGGGTAGGGTAAACAAAGCATTGCTTCCTTTCTTCCAAAGCTGACTAGGGTAGGGCACTTGCTTGTTTCAAATCATCTATCTATCTCGCACAACTGAGAGACCTATAGAGCTGTAACCTATAACCTAACTGCTTCCATGTTGAATGAAGCACCGATATCCCTACTTGTTGAACTCAGCCAGCTAGGCAGCTTCACGCTAGACTCCATTGATTGACTTATAGCCTTTAGTCGTTGCTTGTTTATTAATACATAATTGGAGACTTGATACTTTACTTCGAGCGGATTAACCGAGCCGAGCTGTAGACTTAGTTTCTTGTTCTATGTGAAGTAACTCGACCCCTAAAACAATTACCACTAAGCAAAGTAAGGCCTGTGTGAAGTAACTCGACCCCTAAAACAATTACCACTAAGCAAAGAGTTTCTCAGTGTTTTTAGGAGCAAGACGTTCAACGAGTGTTGTCGACGAGAATAAAGCTGCGGTGTTAAGGTCAGCAGAAAGTCAGTCAGCAGCAAGACCTGAAAGAAGAGTTCGAGCACGAGCATCGTCTGCCAGAGAAGTTATTGGTTCTAAGTCAGCTTCAGAAGGAATAGGCCCAGACTCCGTTTTCAGATCATCTTCTGCTTCCAATCCGGATACTGATCCTGTTTATTCTGTTGGTTGTTCTGGTGCTGATACACAACGTCTTGTCTTATTGGGCCTAGACCCGGGCCTGGTAATACTTAACGCTGAAGCCAACCAGTGATTTCGAACTCCTATAAGGCGCAAGTAAAACATTAATTGATGAACGGATACTCTCTAACATAGGAATGAAAGAGCACTGCAACATTGAAGTGAAACTCTGTTAGCGCACCACCTCTCATCTCACAGTACTTATGGCATCAAAACGAGTACTTTTTCTTGATTCGGCTTTTGCTTCTTAATCAGAGAAAACTCGAACGGGCCAAGCCAAGTAACTACGACTTATAAAGAGAAAAAGGGTGGTTTAGAGATGGGTTCACAAAGCTAATGTGTCGTCTACCTTGATACCCGAGAGTCACTGAACTTATAGTTGTAAATCCAGTTCCAGCAGAATAATAATAAGATGAAAAGAAGCCTTTGTCTCACCTTTAAGCATACGAGATTATGATTTATATTCAATACTTAACCACCTTATTAGTCCTTCTAACATCTGCAGAGTTAATCCGAGACAGTGACGTAACTCTTCTTTTAAGAGTCAATCGGGTAGCAGCAATAGCTTTTAGAAACTATGCCTTTCGTCTTTCCATCCTATATTTCATTCGAGTCTGTCTGTTATGGATTCCTTTGTCGGGCTAGGGAGTCCCATTGGGGGTTTGGTCGGAATAACGCTCCTGCAATCTCCGGAAACTCAGGACGATGAAATTCAAATAAAGAAGAAAGCTGCTTCCCGGTTTGATGTAATTGAAGTGTAGTTTTTGTGTATACTCAATCCACTTAACGTATCTATCTTTGATGGGAATATGGCCCTCTCTACTTTGTACCCCAATCCTTTATGGACAGCGAAGCGAAACTCCATGCTCTCTTTCTTAGGTCTTTGTTTTTGGTTTTTGGAAGAGTAGGGCTACTTTAGCTATCAAAAACAACTCAGTGGAAATGCATTTCTTTGATTTCGGAAAATGAGATATTGCATTTGGTTTTTTGCTCACAACCTTTGGTTGACTTAAACCATTGGTGTGTAAGGGACGACATAATCTTAGATAGCATCCAAGGACGCCCCCAAGTAAAACATTGCCACTCACATCTTTGGAATTGAGAAAGTAGTCAAATGCCCGGAGACCCATGCCTACAAGAAATCCAAGGATAGTATAGTAAAAGTATCTTGCTTGAGGCCAATCGATGAATAGCAATCAATCCTGAAACGTTTGAGCATTCTAGGGGATTCAGATAAGAGTCCATCCCCTGCTATCATTATTTTGCTTATCTCCAATCCATTAAGGTATCCAACAATGAATAAAGGCCAGGTCCTATCTTATTTCCTTTCTGACTCCCTCCATGCGGATCCGATAATGTCATCTCCTCTTCCACTTTTGGATAATTATTTCTGTATGAAACATGTAAATCCTCTCTAACACACTTTTCTCGAATCGAACTTCTGTCGTTTCTTATTGTACTCGTATTCACTCTCGTCTCCTTCGTTCCTCATCCCATCCTTGTATTGTACAGCTCAGCTTCCATTTAGATTATTGTCAGCGTCTTAAACCCTTGATTTTTATACGGCTCCAAGTTCCTGGCTTAAGAAAGAAAGCGGGCCACCATATTTAGAAAAGTATTCCTATAGAAATGCGCTTCCATAGAGAGTGTCCACAGGAAGACAGCTTTCTGACTTAGGTGGAATAAGAATTGGAAACTCAACCAAACCCATCGGGCTTACTACTTGAAGGGAGAAAAAGGCATGGGTCGAAAGGAGTCTTTATGATGGGGAATTGGATCCATGGCTGTCGTAAAATAAGGCTTTTCTATAGGCTCTTCTATAATGGTATAATGCAATTCACTTTTCTTATATATAAGATATCAGAAAGCTTGAAAGGCGTACAAAGAACGAGTGGAGTTCTGGCCTCAATTGGTTTTTAAGGATTCCCTATCTCTGGCGAGTAAGCTCACTCCATTTCCATCGACCCTGACTCATTAGAATAAGAGCATTTTGATCTCCATATTGACAAGGGTAAGAGTCTAAAAGCATAGGACCGAGAAAGTGGCACGTTAACAGGAATATGCCCTAGCTTCACCCTTATCTTACCCTAAGAAATAAGATGAAGCTAATATTGAACCATACTCTCTATTTGTTGCATTATCCATCCGATATTCTCTAACCTTACTATGAAGCCTCATCTTATCATTAGTTGGTCTCCTCGATACTATATTATATATATTCCAGTATTACGCTTGACTCGCATAATGGCTATTTATGTTCGCTCGCTTACTATCGATCGGGGCATACTGTCCCTAACATTAGGGATGGATGGCTAAAGGACGAATCATACAATCATCCTTAGAAAAGGGTACGCATAAGGCTTACTTTAACTAAGACACCACTGGCTTGAGGCTGAAGGAGCATTCACACGCACTGATTTTCTTATCCCACCTACGAGTCTATAAATATCCAAAAGGCTTACAACTGGAAGGCAAGAATACTATCCAAAGGGTAATTGATTGAAATAGAGTAGAGGTCCCCGCATCTATTTCGTGCAATAACTAGTATCCGGGAGAATCAAGTACTTACTTTCGGGCACTTTCGTTTCGATATTGCTTGTAAAGCCCGTCACTTCTACTAGCCTACCCTTAGTATACTGGCTTGGAACCAAAAGTGAGTGGAAAGGAGAATCGAAGGAGTTACTCCAACTTATGTAAGCTTTCTACTTTCACGGAATATATCTGAATTAGGGCCACTCGATTCGTGCGTCCCGGCTTATACTCGATCCACATATCGAGAACTCAACCCAGAAGTCTTGCTACCTTGCTTGCTTAGGGCTGAGTTCGCTTCTTCTGTGTTTGGAAATAGCTGGTGGCTATATTATCTGTTCGCGCACTATATTCTTCTTTCTGAACGGAAGGGCTTGTGGTTCATTACACCAAAGGCTTTCTTTGAACTATTGAAGCTATCGAGAGAGTACCAAATGCGGACGGTTACGAAGGTTAGGTTACCTACTTTCGGTGGACGCGGAGCCGCCCTTACTCCACCACGAACAGCGTAACGAGTCTAAGGTTACAGAAGCGTTCGCCAACTTGGATAGGCATAGCTTTGCAAGCAAATAGAGATATCCCCGCGTCCTTGCACGGCTCGTTCTTCTTGCCCAGCTTCTCCCTTCCGACTCGACTCCCCCCGTTCTACCGTCCTAAACTTGCCGTATGGAGTATAGCCAAGTGGTAAGGCATCGGTTTTTGGTACCGGCATGCAAAGGTTCGAATCCTTTTACTCCAGGGTCTTTCTTCCAGCTTCCTATTGGCTCATGGGTGTAGATCTGGAAGTGTGCTAAAGATTATTCCATAGTTGGATGGGCTTGATCACTACTGGCTCTCTCCCCAACAAACTCCGGAAGGCTTTTGATAGGCCTGAGGCTGCAGCAGTTTTCTCATTTCAGTTAAGGAACCCAGTGCATAATGAGCATGCCCAATTGATGAATGATAGAGGCTGGCGTCTTTTGGAAATGGGTTACCAGAATCCAATTATACTGCTTAATCCTTTCACAAAGACTGATGATTGCCTTTTTTCGGATTAAGAAGACAGCAAGCGGATTTGAAGATATTGAATATATCCATATATTGCCTTTACTAATGATGATCTGATGAGTTATGCTGTTATAACAAACATTTTGTACACCCTATAGAGTCTATTTGGAATTTGTCTTTCCAATGGTTATTTGCTGTGGAATGGATGTTCATGGATTTGTTTTCAAACTGGTTCCGCTATAGAAGAAGAGAAGAGAGAGAGATTTCTATTACCCTGATCATGGAAAGAAGGTGCTAAGCCATGGCTCCCACTCCGGGTTCTTTATAACCCTATTTTACAACACTTTACTTCACTTACTATTTTACAACACTTGACTCTTTACTTTACAACACTTGACAACACTTTACATACATTACTTTACAGTCTCGCACTTCATCCCGTAACTATGTAGTCGAGTAAGCACCGATTAGGTTAAGTTCTCCTCTCAACCCCTAAAGGGCTCATTCTTTTTATGTTACTTAATTCCCGGTAAAAGAACACCCGAGTAAAGAATAGGTCTATTCAAATGTCTTGAGAAGCTAGTCGCCAGAAAGAAGCTACTGACAAAAGAGGCCGGGGAGCTGACGGCTTTGCTTAAGCCCGGACTTCAACCAAATCTTAATGGAAAGACAGAGTTATTCTGTATTTCTGGTTCCGGAACTTGGCTATCGTTTTTCCTACTAAGGAAGCTCCAATCAATCTCCCTTTGTGTAGCTGCTAGAATTGAACACATATCAAACTAAGGCGATAAATAAGTAGTTGCCTGGGAATGCTGCTGGGAAGGGAATGAGTTGGCGACGAAAGAGATAGAATATGTGAAGCGAGAGGATAAGCAGTGAGGAGTAAGCGCTTATCTTATTAGTAGCAAGAGAAAGATCAATTCCAATCTTAGATGCAACAAGCAACTGCGCGATTCCATTCTTCAAGCAAGTTAGCATCCTTCCTATAGGCCTTTAGCCCACTGATCAAACCCCCAAAAGTAATAAGTGAGTTTCGAGAACAAGAAAACAAGCAAATAAGCTACTTAAGTATTAGTTGACTTGACCACTTCTCATTGGCCCAACTCTGCCTACTGCTCTATGTCACAAGTATCAAGTTTCTACGAAAGTAACCCTGAATGAAAGGAAGCAATGAGTCAGCAAAACAAGCTAGGGCATAAGTATAGAGTTGCGCTAACGCGAGTTTGAGTTTCGTGGAACAAGCTTATGGGAGTGGAAAGCAAGGGCCAGAATCCAGAGTACTAGAAGTCAACTAATTCCATTCCATTCTTCAAGCAACATAACAAGCAACGTTGATTGGCTCGCTAACACTTTCACTTTTCTGGTTTCGCCTATAGCTTCCTCTTGCTTGATTGGAGTTTAGGCCAGTGTAACGCGCTTCTTCTTTATTTGAGTTTAGGCCAGTGTAACAAGTAACAAAATCATATAAGTCAACAATTCCGGAGTAGTTACCTTACTCTGCTCGCACCTTATCTTGTTCCCTTGCTTTCGGATTGTGATCGACACCTTCTCTTGTTCCGTTGTGCTAACGACAGCTCAAGACTAACGCTTATTCGAGTTGTTAGGAGTCAATAGGTTCTTATTGTGTTAGGTGTCAAGAGGGAGGTTCATCTCTTATAGGCGCACTTACATTCATTCTCCATATCTAGTCGTTGCGCTAACAGAAGCTTTTCCTTGAGGGTCAGGTAAGTCGCAGCCGTTTCGAAGCCGTTGTGCATTGAGCCAGTAGTTAACCAGCGAGTTTCGATTCTTCTAAGTAAACAGTGAGTTTCGGTTAATAAGTTCCAGAAGTCTTACCGACCAGAGGTGTGTGTTAATTAGTGCCACATAAAGGTGCTGAAAGCCTCAGGTATCTCTTTCTGTCCTTCTGAAGCGCGTAAGCTTATGATAGTTTAGTTAGGCGCCCATGAGATAGATATTAGTTTTGGAAGCAATGATGTATTGTTAATATTGAATGTTGTGTAAATAGCTTCATTCTTTTCTTTTGCTCTATAGCATTAGTTAGTTCTTAGTTGTGCCTTAGCTTACCAAGGGGTCTAATTCAGTGCTTCTTAGGACGGATATGTATTACCTGACTCCGCTAAGGCTTCCGAAGATGGGCCCTTCCCAGCAACATGCTTAAGACATTGATCTCTCTAAGGCTCTCCAGCTCGAAATCCCATTCGGATTTCTTAGTTACTGACCGCCGGGTGGAGGTAAGGTCAGCGTCCCTAGTCTGCTCGAGGTTTGTTTGATTGCATCTGCCTCAAGTCACCTACTGGACTCCAATTCTCAATCCTATATCTCTCTGTTTACTGGACTCCAATTCTCAATCCTATAGCTCTTCTCTCTGTTTTAAGCATTGATTGATTGCTTGATTGATGTTGGGGCATTAGGATGGGAAATGGCCTGGCGAAGAATACCAAGACAGAGCTAAGATTCCAGCTGGAGATAGTGAAAGGGGTTGGTTTTGATTAGCGGAGAAGTCAGCACCTTATGTTATGGGTGGGGCCCGAGGAAAGAATGGGAGCTACAATGGCCGGACCGATAGAGCCATATATCAACGGATGGAACCAAGCAACGAAAGAGATTGATTTCACTGCTGAAAACATATATTGTAATAAGAAAGGAACGAAAACAGGACTCGTTCTTACCAGACAGGTTCTCTCTCGGACTAAAGAGTGGAATTATTAGAGGAATGACATGAAAGTAGCATAATTAGCCAGAGGGGTCTCGAGGCATAACAACATTGACATAACAGCATTGAGTGCAAAAGAGGACTGGCACTTGCCCTGGAACTTAACCTTGTAGTGGTCGACCTCGGCGGTAACAAATCCTTTCATGTGCTTACTTACTTGAAGAATGGAGTTTCAGAGCCTACCTACAACCTAGCCTCTTCTCTTGGATACTTAATGGCAGATCGAGTTAATGGTAGATGAACTTTAGCCAACACCGGGCCGGGAGACCTAATTGCTTCCCTTGCAGAAACTGACTATAGAGGCCTCTGGCAACCGAGCACTGAGATGAGAGCCAGTCCTTTGTTATACCGGGGCTTTAGGGTTCAGTTACTTTCTACATTTAGAGTTGCGCGCGGGAAGTTCATTGCCAGTCTTGCGAGTTGCGCGCGTGAAGTGTAGTTCATAGGAACGTTTTCATGAGACCGGAATAAGAAATCGAATACACAGCTGTCAGGGAAGCCCACTGATGGCAAACTGGAATTATTCCCTATGGCAACCATCCTTCTGGCTCTGGCTCTGCGCCAACACCAAGTTTCTTTACTGTGGATTCTTGAGTCAATTCTAGTACTTTTGCTTGTAGACCGAACACTGGACTTAGGGAAGAAAGAGAATCGTATAAAGTAAGCAAGGACAGAAAGATTGTAGTTAACCGGGAAGGAAATCCAAAAAGAAACTTAATTGACTCATTGCTTCACACAAGCACTAAATCCAATTCTCTCTCGTAGCCAACACCAATAGGGACCAGCGAGCACCAATAGGGGCCAGCGATATTATAGCACAGCCGTTGATTCTCTCTGGAAGTAGCCCATCATCCCCGGAAGCCCTACTAACCACTGGGTCAGGGTACAATTCTATTACTACATAAAGAGTTGCCTGAGTGGGGTGTGGGTCTCTTTCTCGTCTTCCGATACTTATAGCTTACTCTACTAGGGCAGCTTCCTTACTGTATACTGCCTCCACAGCCTCTGCTCCGGACTCTCAACTTTAAGAATCGATAGCATAATACGTCTCAATCAGGTGTGAAAGCCTATATAGTAGTTTCGAGTTGATAGTTGCATTCTTTGTTTACTACTGGGTCAGCTACTAGCTTAATTCTTTAAGTGAAACACAACCCTACCTGTTTTATTGGCATTAGCAAGTTTCAGTTTCCAGGCAGGGGTGCGCTAGTTATATGAGTTTTCTTTGTTAGGTGACTCCACTCCAGCTTTCTTGATTGGTTTTGTTGTCGTGCATTTCATTTACATTCTTTACTTAATACTCGCCTTCCCTTTAAGTCGCACACTTCCCTGCCCTTTATGTATAGGGTTCGGTATCGAGTCAATAAGTATGTATAGGGTTCGGTATCGGGTCAATAAGCTCGTATCCAGCAGTTGCAACAGAGAATGAATCAGCTAGATAGGCAGTAGGAGCTAGAGTCTTAGAAAGAGGTTATCGTGTTGCGGTTGAATTGTCAGTAGCAATGAAAGGTAAAGTTCCAGTGTTGTCTAGGTGATTTGCTTTCATCCTATTAAGATCAGAAGCCTAAGAGATGTTAT
The DNA here is from genome assembly GCF_036884655.1 of Musa acuminata AAA Group. Classification (NCBI taxonomy): domain Eukaryota; kingdom Viridiplantae; phylum Streptophyta; class Magnoliopsida; order Zingiberales; family Musaceae; genus Musa; species Musa acuminata. Next base: position 238,196 of record NW_027020741.1, read on the forward strand.
CATGCTGAGGAGCGGTATTGGCGCAAGTCAGAGTATCAAGTTTCAGTGTCAGCATAAGTGTAATATGGTGTAGTTAGGTGCGCTAACGGATAAAGTGGAAAGTCAACCAGAGAAGAAGTCGTGTATTTGAAGAAATCTAGCCTATATGCTGGTTCTTCAGAGAGATTCGTCTTTTTTGACTTCACTTCATACAGTCCTGTTTTCTCGGCTTACGGAGAGGAGCTCTGCGCCAGAGAGTTCTCCTACCCATTAGATATGCACACGAGAGAGAATATTTCAATGAAGTAGATATGTGCACGAGAGAGAATATTTCAATAAAGCGCTTCAGTTAATAAATGTTTAGTTTACTGGGGTAGGGGCTAAAGTCGTTGTTTGGCAATAAAGGAGGTGTCAAGGCCCATAAGCAAGATCAGGCAGGATATGCAAAAGGATAAAGATCAGAAGCAATGCCAAGCCGGTCAGATTTCCAAGAAAGGGATGCAGTGTTTAGTATAGACATTGGCAATAAACAGAGAAAGCAGAATTCTAAAGTAGCCAAAACCAGAAGGGTATATTGACTCCCATTTCTATAGTAGCGCAAGGAGAGTTTATTTGTCTGCGAGAGTACCAGAAGCCGAAGCCAAAGATGGAAATGTTGTTTCAGTTCTCAAGTTCGGGTTAAGGTAAGAATCTAGTCCAGTTGCCGGTTCAACCAGTGGAGTTCGCCGTTGCATAAACTCTTGTTAGTTAGTTTTCTTAAGGATCAGAGGCTTTATCTGCAGCTAGATTGGAAGCGGAATAAGAATAGCTGTGCCCGGTAAGTAAACTAGATAAGAAGCCTCAGCAGTAGCAGTATCAAGGTAAGTATCAGTTTCATCATTATTTGTTGCTCCTTGATAGAAGAATTTCCGTATTTGTGGCTTCCGCCCAAGAAAAGGAAATACATGTTTTAGTTTGACTGGTACTTACTGAGTTGAGGCAAGAACAAGTGATTGAGTGAAAGGCTTCCCGAGTCGAGTAGTGGTTAGGATGCAGGCGCAATCATCTAGTACTTTATCTGACTTCCGGGGTGCGAGTAAGTGAATAGAGTCTAGAGTAATGCTCTAAGGGCTATGTTTTTACTCAATACTCAATAGTTAGGCCCTAGGGGGGCAATAAGAATAAGTGTAAGTGCTAGAGTTCCGAGCCCTTGTATAGATATAAGAAATTGGTAATAAGAAGAAGAGGTAAGATCCTACTCCGGTCCAGGTCCAGGTTAAGAAATATATGTTTGAGTGGATTTAGCCCTAGTATAGGACGGGACGGTTTCAAGTAGTGTTGCCAGTGCAGAAATCTCTGTTCGACAACAAGTTTCAAGTCGAGTTTCAGTATAAATGGAAGTAGGTGATCGTGTTGATGCTGTAGTAGCTCCTTTCGTAGAGAATGAGCGACTGCTTTCCTTCCCTTAACCGAGTTGTGGTAGGTAAGACCTATTAGCACCTTACGCAAGCAGGTTCGAGTGTTGTTGGTTCATCAAGTTGAGAGTTTCCCGCAAGGCGATGGAAAGAAAGATGAAGTTACAGTTTTCTGGGCCTTAGCGAGTTATTCAAGTGGAGTGAGGGTGCGAGTCAAAGAGCTGTTCCTGATCCTAAGATCTAGAGTTTCACTCCTAAAGCGTAGAGTCCAACATTAATGGATTCTCTAGCATATGGTCCAGGTATATAAACAAATGAATACACAAAACAAGTTCTTTCTTCATAAATAAATACACAGAACAAGTTCTTTCTTCATCATGCCCTGCAGCTATCCACACAAGCAAAGCATATGATGTGTAAGTTAGAGGCCAAGAACGATCAAATCCAAGTGGGGGAAGCGTCCCCCAGTCCCCCTTCGTAAACGTCACAACCGATGACCTGAGAAACTAGATGGTAATTTAAAGACTACAGAACAAAGTAGAAACGTCCAGGAAGAAAGGGATTTCCGAACAACCCTGCAATCATAATAATAGAGTACTTAAGGATAAGAGGTAAGGAATCGGTATAGTACTTAAGGATAAGAGTGAAGGAATCGGTAGCAGCCTTGAGATCCCGGAGATGATAGAATTTTCTCTTTCTTTCCTCTCAAGTACAGCAACGGTTGGGTCTGGTTAGAGATACCATCCATTCGGAACCTAGCCAAAACCGTAATGGCCCAATAAAGTATAGGCCGTACCAAGACCTGATACAAGGGTTCGCCAATAGCGAATAACCTTTTCTTCCCAGCTCGCTAGACCTTAATTCCCATACTTCCAAGGTTAAGGAATTTCTGTATCTAACCACAAGCAAATCGATACACTAAACTGCTTGCTATACCATCCAAAGGCATCTCAGGCCGAACGGTCAGGCAAGAAAGACTACGGCGCCTGGGTCAACATCCCGTTTACCAAAGAAGACGTCGAGAGTGTTTCACTTAACCATTCCCCTCCTGCGGAAAAAATGATAGGGGCTGTAGCATCCACCGGTAATGTGTGGAAGAGGGTAAGCTATCTATGTGGATAGGACGTATCAACCATAACCTTTTGCTTCTTGAAAGTCAATATCTCAGAATCATATTGTGTTGGGTCCTGAGGACCAGGATGGCCGAAGACAAAAACCTAAATGTGCCACAAGGGGTTGATCATCGAAGCCAGGGCAATAACGATGAAGGAATTGGAGCGCTGAAAACATCTATTGTAATAGAAAGAGTGGAGCGGTAGGCTTAGCTAAGAGCGTAGGACTGCTGGTTCCAATCGAGATTTTGGATCAGGAGTTGCCGAGGGGAAATACAGAGTGAAGTTTCGAATTGAAAGACTGAGGTAAAGGAATAGAAGACCAATACGATAGCTTACACCCCACACGCCCAGCTACTTACTTGCCTTGTTCTGACTTTCTAGTTGGATGATCCCTGTGAGAGCAGTTAAGTGCTTCTGCCCGGTGCTATAGTTTCATCCCTCTTTATAGGGAGTGGGATCGAGGTCAGGCTTGGTCACTGGCATCAGTAGTAAGGCTTGGTTACTGCTATAGTTATCTATATTCTTGGTTTACTATTAGACCTAGTTCATTGTTTTAATCTTGTAAACAGTAGTGAAAAGATTATACCCATATATCGGTCTTATGCTTGTTAGTTTTGAATTCCCAGCTTCGAGTTACAGCCTTACTGCTTGTTTGGTTTGTTATGGAGTGATGTATTCCTGCTTTTAGTGGGAGAATTCTTAAAAGTAGTTGTAAATAACTAGAATAAGGTTATATGCCTAGAAGAAAGAGAATGAGAAGCGAACAGGTAAGATTTAGATTCGAGGGTTCCCGTGCCTACCTAAACTAGGGTATTAATTCTCAGCATCTCAAGTAGTAGTTCTGGTAGTCCAGAGAAGAAGGTAGCTCAACGAAAGAAGTATAGTAGCCTTATTCTAATTCGTCAATCGATTACCCTATGCTATAGCGAACACTGGACTTGGTCAAGAAACAGTTGTCCTCATCTAGTACTAGCTTGTCTCTTTCCCACCGATTCATCGATGCTATAGTTAAGGAATACCCTCTTATTAAGTCTTCCCCGATACCCACTACTTGTTTCAGTAGAGTAAGCCCCTACTTATTAAGTCCCCCGCTTCTAGTAGTAACTGGTTGAATTACAGAATTTACCTAAGTAGTTTAAGAATGAGACAGTGGCGCGGGGAGTTAGAATTCCACCCATAAGTCCAAGAACCAAACTAGTGAGTCAAAGAGTGGAGCTAGCTGTTAGAACCAAGTCCTGATTCCCACCGATGCACCGAAGTAGTATACGAGTAGTCTAGTAGTAAGCCTGATAGACTATTGAGTAATCCCCTACTTAGTAAGGCTTGCCCGAAGTCAAAGGAAGTTAGTAGTGTTGAGTAAGTCAGTAGTAAGCCTAAAACTAGTCCGTGTTAGAAGTAAGCCCTAACCTAAGTTAGATAGTAAGCCCCCATTTATTAAGTCTTGCCCGCATCGAGTACTAAAGCAAAGAATGAGGGAAAGGTCTCTAGTACTAAAGCAAAGAATAAGGGAAAGGCGCACACAGGCCTTGGGATGAGCAAGAGGTATAAGCCATAACAGTATTTGTAACCTTAGTTCCAAGAGCCAGAGCCAGAGGATGGTTATTGTAGCCTGAGTTAGCTAAGCCGAAGGAAGGTAGAAAAAGGAATTATTGAGTTAGATTAGATGGAGGAATATAAGTAAGGGCGAGCAACTACTAATTAGTGAGCCTCCGGTGGGTTAGTATCAGATGTACAAATAGGGGTAAGTTAGTAGTTAAAGGAATAATTGAACCCCTTATTAGAATCCGTAACAGTAGAGGTCCGCTTGGGAAGAACAGAATCCAGTTAGTCAAGTGGGAGACAAGCTACTAAGGAAGGAAAGGTATTAATTCTCAGATGCTAGGGTACTAGATCAGAATTCCACTAATAACTATAAGAAAGAAACTCTCCAGTAAGAATGAAGAAAGAAACTATCAAGGCAGAATTGACTGCCCTCGGCCACCTGGTACTCTTTCTCTCAAGTAGGCAAGATAAGAATTCCACTCAGTTGTTTCATCCAGTAATGGCGCCTAGACTATTGAGAACCTGTCCGGGGTTTGGTAACTTTCCTTTCCACCTTAACGACACAGTCCGGTTGCTCCGAGTTCAAAAGGAAACCTGCTCCTCAGCATGAGATTCGAGAGTGTCTTCTTCTTCTTGAAACGATGCAACTATAAGGTGATCATAAGCCTAATAAGCATGAGGTATACCTCTTATCCTACATCCCTAAACTCTGATATCCGATACCGACTTAATATAAGGGCAACAGCCAAGACACTCACTGATTCCACTATTCACTGACGCCCACCCAACACAGGATAAGTAGGAGTAGCGTCATTGCGGTAACTAACCTATACTTACTTGCTTCATTCTTGAACTACCTTCTTGCTTAGCTCTTGTCGTTTAGTTGCTTGGCCCGTACTTATAGCTTCCTAGCCCTATAGTTCCCCCAGCAAATATATATTGTTTTTCATCAGAGTGTATCAATTCCAACAGGTTTAAGCCCACTCTACTACTCTCTTCTTCAGAAGGTTCGGAAGGTTAATCAACCCATATTTTCTAAGTTGAAGCCAGGTCGAGTCGATAAACAGAGCGTGGGACAACGTCTATGTGGTCGGCACCAGCACCAAACATATAAAAAACATCAAAACTCTCATCACTATTCCAGCCTACCCGAGTAACTAAAATGACTGTAACTAAAATGCAGCAGATTGATCAGAGGTGGTTTCATTCTCTACAATACGGGGCAGTAAACGGTAAACTCACTTTAAGTAAAGACATAGCTAAGTAAAGACATAGCTACTCCCTTTCTGATTCCCCCACCCGACCTCTAGTGTTAACCCCCACCTCTCCGTAGTAAACAAATACATATGCAACTGGACCAGACCACTAACTAATGCTAAGGGAAGGGCAGTCCCATAATCAGTAAAGCAAGGATCTGGATCTGTAGTCCTAGGATCAAAGAAAGGAAGGGATGCTTTGGGGCCATTTTGGAGAGTCTAAGTTGTGCAGTCAGTTCTTTTTGTTAGATGCACCGGCAATTACGTATAGGGCCTCTACTACGCCGTTCCATTCTTTATTCTTAGGTTAAGCCGGAGAAGCACTAGTCTCTTTCTTTATTATAGGGCATAGTAATAGAATGGGGTGTTGGATTACCGGTTTGTGGGGAAGGTATTGTATGCCTTTGTTGCTTCCTGTCATCAGTATTAAGTCCCGTTAGCCCAGATTCGATTCTTATAGTGAAAGTAGCCGAAGAGTGAAAGGTGGGAGTGTCGGGCTTACTTCTTTCTGTGGTGTAATGTCCTTATGGTTGTAATGTGAATACCGATATAGTCAGATTGTTACGCCGGGGAGTAAGATGGACTACCTGATGAGTAGGACTCGGAAGCGACGTCAGATAGAAGGGATCTAACTTTAGCACGGGAACTGGATGTTTCGCATGAGAACTGGATGTTGAATTACTGGTTTTTAGTTTCATTACGACTTACTTGTTTTCATTCTCATCAGTAAGGGGCTGATTCTAACAGGGAGTGTAGCTGGTCAATAAAGGAAATACAGATGTGATGGTCCGGTAGTAATTAAAGAAAATCCAATATAGGCAATGCAGACTATACGCTTTGAGGGGCATACAAATAATAGACTAAGGTATCCGGTTCAGTAGCTAGAGAATCAAAGGCATTAGTCAAAGAGCGAGATCGAGGAAAGGCATACTCCAACAATAGGCATTGAAGACACAGGAGCGGGGTTTGACAGGTAAGAGACTCAATCCATGTAGCGGAAGAACGAAGATAGTGAGTCAGGCTTAGAGACAGTAGATAAGGGCTAAGAGCGGGTAAAGCGAGGGTAGAGGTCCGTAAAGGAAGTATTATTTCTTTGTTTGACTCTTTCCGGTATTTTAGTGGAATTAAAGAATTCCAGGGGTTTCTTGCTCTAGCAGGGTTTCTTGCTCTAGTACTATAAGGGGGTAGCTTGTCGGCTTGGCGTCTAGTAGCAAAACAGTACTGCCGCGGTTGAACTCGCTACCGCTATTAGCTCACTGACGTTTAGCTCCTACCGCACAACGTCTTACGCCGCCTATAAACTCACTGCCGTTTAGCTCAGGCTCCTCCGCCCAGAACACATCTATTGTAATAACTTTGTTATATATATTACTTTTGCTACCGCTCAACGTCTTGCGCCGTTGTTTGGTTAGTAGTGGCTTGGTCATTAGTAGTGTCTTGGCGGTCATTAGTAGTGTCAATAACTCCTGCCGCCTTCCCGCTCGCTACCGTTTTAGCTCAGGCTCCTACCGCGGCACGTTAGTAGCAAAAACAACACTGCCGCGCTTTAGCTCACTGACGCGTCACATTAGTAGTGTCAATAACTCCTGCCGCGCAACATTATACGTTGCTTGGCCCGTTGCTTGGCGGTCATTAGTAGTGGCTTGGTCATTAGTAGTTCCTTGGCCCGTGCCTTGGTGCAGTTCCTTGGCGTCTAGTCGTTGCTTGGCCCTTTTCGTGCACCCCGGAAAGTCCAAAGAATAGAATGGAAGTGCAGAATTCCATTGTTAACCTCTCATATAGATATTGATAATATTACTCACATATAGATACTAAAGCTCGAAAGCACTGATTGTCCAAGCCCACGAAGCTCTCTCTCATTACGGGTGTCTCTGTAGCTCAATGTAGTATAGTTTCATATTAGTGTAATCTCAGTTCTTTACCGAACAAGCAATAAGGATCTTACTAGAGAAAAAGAATATAAGAGAATGTTAGTGCATACCGGACTGCATTTCTTACTTGAAACTTGATACTTGACTTGCTACTGCTACAGCATTGGAGTTTGGGCGAGTAGGTCGAGGACGAGATACTCTACTTAGCGCCCTAGTTTGTTGCGCCCTTTTGTTTGTGTGACGACCTGTTCCTAAAACATGGATTTCAAGCATCTTTCCTGACTGCTGACTGCTTTGCTTCCTTTCTGGATTATTCTCCATTTCTTATTCACAATACTTCCCTTATTATTTATGATTCTACTGTTATCCTTAAAACTGCTTTTTGACTCGTTGACTTAGAGCCTATAACAGAACAAGACTTCCCTCGCACGCCGACAATGCTAGAACTAAAGATTCCTTCGATCGCCGTATATAAAGATTGAATATTACCCTCCATTCTAAGCTCTTCTCCCTTCTCTTTTGTTCCCTTCTCCCTTCTCTTTTGTTCCCTTAGGTTACCTAAGTTTCTTGTGCAGAAGATCTGAGAGTCCACTCTTTCAAGCGCACAGTCAACTAGGAATCTTTCTTGCTCTTAGCGCCTGACCTCACCTCGACTTTAAGTACGGAAGCGCTTGATGGTTTATACTATACTGAAGGGAATATGCGCTTTATGCTTGAGAAGGCTTCTTAAACGTAATAACCTATGTCTATGTTCTTAATAGCTAATGGAAAATGACACTTATTTACCACTGGTCCCTCTGGTGCATTTTCGCCATGAATCTAGACTTGGTATTTGACTAGCGTTTACTCTCGGGGTAAGATAGATTAGGAGTTTGCTTACTTTACTCACGTTAAGCACAAGGGAACAGCTTTCAACTGAATAACTAGTTCCCTTTTCTTCAATGCAGTTTATGTTCTACAAATCAGTGTCATCTAAAGGTTTGGTGATGATTGTGTTGGTTCTGAAATCGAGAAAGGTTTGGTGATGATTGTGTTGGTTCTGAAATCGAAGTTAGACTATAATCCCGAGTCGCAGGATCCGAATAAGGATAAAGATCTGGATCAGATGCTTGAGATAGTACTGGCTTTGATACGGAAGCCGAAGAAGTCTCTTAAGCAGTACCCGGACTGAGTAGGAGATAGAAAAGATGCTGCTGCCTGGGGTTCGGGTTAGGCTGCTGGGGGAGCAGTACCCAGAGTAGGAAATAAAGAATAAGCGGTCAGTTCAGTTTCCAGTATAGTTCCAGAAACAGTTGTTTGTTCCGTTGCGCTAGACTCTCGTATAGAATGATTACCCTTGCTTGAGACTTAAGTACTTAATGAGGGTGAAGCTTCTTGAACTCGTATACTTGCTGACTTTCTTGACTCTAAAGAAGAAAATGTTGGCCTTGTTCCATTGCCTGTTGAAAATATCATTTCACTGACATTCTGAACCTAAAGTCGAGCTCTGTTCTTGGCTTTACCTTTGCGCCCTACCGTTGCTTGTTGAGTTCCAGGAGATCTTTGCTCTAGGTAAGTTGAAGTTCCAGTTAATGTTTCAGTTTCAGAATTCTTTGTTTCAAGTTAAGTTCTTGGCTTGATTTACCTTTGTGTGTTTGGCTTTCCCTAGTATACGAGTTCGGGGCAAGAAGATCTTCAGCAGTGTGAGCTCCCGATGAAGCCACTCGAGAAAGTACTGGAAAGCTGGGTTAAGGTAATCATCTAGTTATGTACTGACGCAGGCGCTCTAAAGTCTAAAGATGAACGACGAAGACGACGAGGAAAGGACTGGCTCATAACTCGTTATAACATATTAATTCTCTTTGACTTCCCGCCCCAACTGTATTTCTTGACAGTGCGTAAAGGAGTTGATATTCCTGCTTGTTCACAGACAGGCCCAACAAAACCAAGTGCTAAGACGGGAGCGGGAGTTGTGGAAATGACAGTTTGACAAGGCGCTAACAGAAAGGGTGCTTCAATTCCTAGATAGATGATATGCGCAAGTTTCGATCGTATATAATATGTTTACCATATTCTTCCATGAGTGTGCTCCTTCGCTATCTCCTTTTGTAACCTGCTGAAGCAATCAATGTTGGATACTCCTTCCAACAATTGAACCGCAGCTATGGTGGAGATTGGCTTGATGAAGGCAATGACCACAGGACTAGTAATAACTCAGTTATAACTATTATTGGTGCAGCTTCTAAGACTCTATATCCTTAAATAGGGAATGAGGCTGCTGACTATTTGATCTTATGATAAGGAATGACTATCTGGGTAACAAGATTGAACCATTGTACCCGTAATTAGCCTCAGTGAACTCAACTCAAAACAAATACTTCCCTTACTGACATCAAAGCTGCCCTGCCTTACTTTAATGCTTATCGGCCTTACTACGCTTTCCTTGATACAACACTGCTTACTTGTCCAGTTACTTGGTGATTCTTCTATTGCTGAGTTACATACTGGATGCACTACATCATACCCCAATCTCTATTCTGATCTTATTAGTAGGTGCACTATGCCATACAGGGTTTGTCAATCAATAGCCTTTATCGAAACCACAGGATTTAGATTGAACTAAGTATTAGAAGAATGAGCTTAGTGGTGGACTTGTACGCAATTGCACTGATTGGTATAAGCCTATGAACCCGACATCAGATTTCTAATAGATAAGTCAGTCAGTGGATGGTGTGGTTCTGTTGGTCATCGCACATTAGGGTATACCTCGTTAATTGTTCGTTCGTTCGCGCATCAGTCTTAGAGCGGTAATTCACTCAGTCAACGGGGTCAATCAGACATCGACCAGGGACTAACTCTTTCAACAAAATAACTCACTCTTAAAGTAGAACCAACCATTCTGTGAGCGAGCAATCATTCACCACTCGTTCTTGTCCTATCACCATAAATTCTTTGATCTGTGCGGAGGGGATCAGTCTTCGGTCACCATCGTTAATGCATAAAAGGTGAATTGCCCCTGGGGATTATTACGGTATAACATAACTCATTCAGTAAGCGGACCATGCCACAATATAAGGTACATCATTCATTCATAGGTAGCTATTCCATTGTCAAAATGTTACTTATGGAATTATTATATAGTCAACTTCCTTCTATTTCATTAGGGAAATTAGGGCAAAAAAGTGGGATGGTATCTTAATTGACTCAAAGGAGAGCAGCCCTTTAGCGTAACATGAGTAGTGACTCGGCGCGTAACACATGCTATTCCAAACACCAAAGTCAAGGATGCTAACACATAGAATCAATCTAGTACTACCAGACTACTAATATAATAATGGAACTACTGGGTTTTTCGCTCGCTACCGTTTCACTCAGACTCCTACCGCGCCTACCTCGACTCTGGACTACCTTACCGACCTCGACTCTGGCTACAACTACTACTTGGTTCCAGACCTTTGAGTTCACCCCGAAACAGACTATAAGGGCCTAAACTCTCAGTGAAGCTGACCTCTGCACCCGAAACTCTTCCTTTCCTCCAAAGCTCACACTCACTATGGAAACGGGCTACAATTCTATACCTTGCTTCTCTCTTACCTTTGAGTGAAACCTGACCCGCACTCATTCACTGGCAACTTGACTTACCGCTTCCCTTGCCTAGCCTTAGGGGGGAGAGTTTACAGTTAAGCCTAAAAGATCGGAAGCAAGATCAGATACCACATCAAAGTATTGGTTAGGAAGCAACAACCCTTATGAGTGAAACACTACGCGGCACCCACATATATTATAGCGGCACCTACATACCACATATATTATATTCTATTAGATACCACACATATATTATATTCTATTATCATTATATTATCTCACCTCTGTATTCTGTAGTCTAGGCCCCATCCCGAACTATACCTTAACTACTTATAGGTCAAACTCACCACTAAAGCACGGAACCAGTCTCTTTGAAACCAACCCGTAGTACTGTCCCCAAACCCCGGGAGCAGATATATAAGTGGCACAGGACTCGGAGGAGAGACTTGGTAACAGCTGCTACTAATACATTTCTTTTTAGGAGATTCAAGGGTCGGGTTACTCATTCTTTTCTCGGTCATTCAGGCATTCTCCAATGCACATAACTACAACTATGGAAATGCAGCTACAACTAGCAACACTACGACTATAACACGACCACTATTAGAATAAATAACAGAATCCAGAATGCTGGTAGTCAAACCTTCACGTAGCGCGGATATACTTGCCCGAGTGGAAAGAGAAAGAAGTCAGGGGTCCACTTTGTTCGGAAGAAACACTCCAACTTGCTCAGCTCATTTCAAATAGCCCTTATTTCTCTTTACCTACCCTTGTCTTGCTCGCTTGAAAAAGAGAAAAAGAGAGGTCACCCATAATAATTGGAATCCAAAACTCTATTTTCATAGACTGACTTTATACGCTATGGAAGTCGAAAAGAAACTATATCAACTATGTGGCTATGGAAGTCGAAAAGGAACTATCAACTATGGGTACGAATGAAAATCCCACGCTGAAAGACTTATACTTAATACAATTAATGTAGGGGGAGGCATAACTGCTATCAGAGACTAGGCCTTTATTCTTGCTTATTCTATAAGTGATTACGCAAGGCCTTCTGACTCACTTCCTAACGGGGCATTTCCTCCACCACTACCCGTTATTCCAGCAGTAAAGCAAACAACAGTTATTTAAGTGATTCCCACAGCGGATTCAATACGAGTTCCAGTTCGCCCAGTTCGAGTTTCCAACTTCATATAGATATATATATATTTCCAGAGTCAAGAGAATAGAATAAGATATTTCAAGAGAATAGAATAAGCTGTATAAGCAGAATCAGCAGGAGAATCAACAGGAAGGATCAAAAGCTGGAGTTGATGATTTGACTGTTTTGTTCGGCGTGTGAGGAGTTCGTCCGTGAGCTTTGTTTTGAGTAAGCAGTAAGTGAGTAAGAAAGCAAAGCAGTGAGATAAGTTTCCAGAGGTCAGTTTCTAGTGTTTTGTCCCTCTCGCCATATGTTACTTCTCTTCAACAAGCAAACAAGTAAACAAGCAAGCGTGCAAAGGGAAAGCCACGCACTACAAATACAAAGGAAAGTAAATATAGTCAAGGGGCTTCTGAACCCTATAAGAGTAAGTAAGTCTGCCTGTTAACCAATCAAATGGCTATACTCACCTAAAAAGCCCTTGTTACAGCTGTTCAAATGCATTTAAGCCTCAAATTCCTTCTTTGCTTTAAGCTCTTCCGTTGTGTTAACTTCATCTTGTTATTGCGGAGTGCGGGGTGCTAACGAACATAAGTTTTCAGTCTGAAGTTGGGAGTGTGATACTCTTGAAGTGGTACACCCCATTCCATTCCTCAAGTTTAGAGTAACAGCAAGGGAGCAGCAAGCAACTCGGTCGGGGACAAAAAGCCGTATAGCAATAAAATGAAACTAACTAAAGGCGCTTTCTCAACAAGCAAAGGATCTTAAATAAGGAGAAGAGGCAGAATAATGGATCGGTGTTGGCCCTTACGCACTTGACTTCGATTAACTTATAATGCTTCTTTCTTGAAACTCGACTTTCACCGAGCCAGTTAAGACCTTAGCTTGGAACTCCGCCTTACCTTTCTCTAATCCTGACTTTCCCTCTTCCGCTCCTCAGCTACATCCTTTCACTTATTTCTTTGACTCTGCCTTTCCTGTCTCTTATCCTTGCTTGCTCGGTTCGAACTTACTTATTTATGCACCAAATAGGAATTGCATTAGTGCTTCTCATAATGTATACAATAATATAGAGTGGAACTAACCAGTAAAAGAGTCAATACTAGAATAGAGAATGCAACCAGTAAAGGGAAGATCCTAGCTCATAAACTAGACTTTGACTAATGCTCCCGAGGCTGTCACTACCAGCACAGCACTATAAGATAATCAAAAAGGAATAAACAATACAGGTCCAAAGCGCCTCTAATAAGGAATCTCAGAAAAGGGAATAACCCGACCCCTATAAGGCGGCTAATAATGGAAATATAGACTTAACTAACCATCGACGGGACTTTAACACGAATAGGATAGCTTAGCTAGAAACAGACTTCTAATAGTAAGCATAATCACCAGAAATGGACTTATAATGGTAAGCTTCGGAATCAAACAAGTAAGTAACAACAGACCTATAAACGAAAAGTGAGAGCCCACCTCTGGGTACTTTCTTGCTTATGAAGTTCACTCTGCTTTTCCTTCTTTGAATTCTTTACCTAATGCCTTTCACTCTGCTCTCATTCGTACTATACCGATATCACTTCTAGGAGATCCTTTACTTGCTTAGTAGACTGTACTTACTAATTGAATTCTGTAAGCCAGGGTTGATTCTGACTTTCCCACTAGCGCTAGGTTGTCGCTTGCCTACTAGTGCTAGGTTGTCGAGAGGGCCATATTTCTATAGGAGAATAACAGGACAGAGGGCTAGTATAGGAATAACAGGACAGGGCTAGTGGCAATGAAAGATATAGGTTTTGTATGAGAAATCATAACTCAATTATAGTATAGTATAATGGTAAGAGGAATACGAGGTGAAATACTTATATGAATATGAGATAAGTAAAGTAAGCCTCCGAGGAAGGGGTGGTAGTTTGGAAGATAGGACGGACAGCCAGAATAGGAGGTTAGGCGGGACAGACTAAACAAAGGGAGAGTTAGGCTCAGCTCAATCTAAGAAGCGAGGAAGCAATACATAATTTCAGTAAGTAGGGGAAAAGAGTGAAGCAACGGGGGGGCACAGGCTTCATAGGCTGTAGCTTCAATCTAATAGGTACTTGTGGAGTTCTTTGCAGAATCTTTTATTATTATATGACCAGTAGCGCAATTCCCAGTTTCTAGTTCTCGGACTGATGCTACACATTAGTATATTAGTATGGTGGTTACTTGTCTCTTATCGGTATAGGTTCAATTCTTCCACTAATGATTCCTCGGCTTGAGTGTAAATCCCAATTCTTTGTTTGATCCTTTTCCCTAAGAGTTGTTCTCTGACTCTTATCCTGGATACGCTATATCATACCCATAGTTATACTTATTAGTTTGATTCACTGACAAGTTAGTTTGATTCACTGACAAGGCGATAAGTAAGGTCAAATAACAGAATAATAGATAGGAAAGTAAGGCTTAGCTTACGGAGTGTTAGAGACAACCTCACCTAGGCATTGATAAGTTACAACTATAGAATTGAGGTCGATAGGGGAAGAGTCAAAGCAGGGGGGATAGTAGTTTGAGTTAGAGTTACGAGGGACAGAGGCCCCTAGGCGGGAATATCTGTTTTCGAGCTGGGAAGGACAGACTAGTGTACAAGATGGTAAGGATGCCGTCTCCCTAGTAGATCAAACGAGTGCTAACAAGATAAGATCAAACGAGTGTTAACAAGGCTGAACCTGTTACTTATTAGAATCGAATTAGACTTAGTTTCTCTAATCAACTACTAGGAAAATACTCGAACATCTTATATGAAAACACACATATCAATACAAGTAAACGGAACAATCAATATTGGATAAAGGAACGCCAGGAGCAATACGGAGAATAGTTTCCGGTACTGTAAGGCTGTTAGAGGAGGAAAATGGATTGAACTACGTTACGCTTGAAGTGAAGGCTAAGTGAACTAACCTTTATTTATTAAAGACATCATGTAACGGAACAAGCCTGTGCTCGCCTAGATTCAAACGGGGAGGGGTCATTCCTCTTTCTTAGTCTCCCTAGTCTCCTTCTTCGGGGTTACTATCCGATGTACCTTCCCCTCCATGCTAGTATGAGAATCGCCTCTTGCAGTTTTGGATTAGGACTAGCCGCAGTAGTATACGCTTGGCTAGTTTGACTTTCGCTATTCTTTTTGCGGAAATGAATTCTTCTGTTCACCGATATTGGAATTGGTTTATTGACATAGCAGCAATAGAAACAAACTAATGTTAGAACGATAAAAGGACTGATGTACTTGGGCGCTTAGTCTCACTTTGCTACATCTAAGGCTTGCCCTGCCGCCTATTAGTATGGATTTCCTGCCTTTATACCCTGTCTTCTATTCTTTTATTTATCCCTTCTTGACTCTTATATCAATTCCCTTACAGCTGAGTGGAATTCCTTACTACTATAGTCTTATAGCTCGTACCAGCGGGGCAGTATCGCTTACCTACTGATTATTCATTATTTCTTGGCGGAACCTATTTCTATGCTTGGCTTGCCCGAACCTATATCTCTGCTCGGAAAGCATGTAATTCAAATAAGGGAAAAGAAGAATTTATATAAGTAAATAGAATACCTAATTGAAGAAGAAATAAGTCCACTTATTATTAAGAAACCCAGGCATGCATAGATATTAGAAATAGAATAAGTAACTAGGGAATGAAGGAGGGGCAGTTCAGAACGAAAGTCAGGGGTATTAGTGTAAGCAAAGAGGGGTGGGCTAACTTACTTGAGTTTTAGCTGGAAAGCTAGGATAGAGAGACTTAGAGATGGTCAGATAAGCCTCAAAGGCCGGCCCCAGTATATGGTTTAGGTTCTCTGGGCTACTTGGTGGAATTCCTAGTTCCCAGTTAAAGTACGAGAGTTACTAATTGATTTCCTTATGTAAAGGAGAAAGTCTGATTAGCACCAGTTCTATTCTTATATTGAGTATAACTAAAGAAAGTAAGGCCGGGGGACTACCAATAGGCTTGGAAGGCAGCGTTAAAGCATGAAAGGTCGGTAAGGAGCTATAGACTTAAGACCATAATAATAAGAATCAAAGAAGGGGAATCCATATCACAGCAAAGTCCCCAGTGAGGGAAGCCTTGTTAGCTGCTATTATAGGGTTAAAGCAAAGATAGTCAGCCTCTCTGGCAATAGTAAAAGAGGAAGAAAACCCCCCGGAAGTAAGACTCAAAGACAGTAGCGGAAGACCAACAGAGCGTGGGCATAATTTAGAACCGGGGTAATGTCCGTTTTCTAGCTAGAATAGTCAGACCTATAGTTTTGGAAGTCAGCCTGTTTGCCAACTGCCCTATTATATGAGAAGCAGTGGATCGATTCTTTCCATTATTAGTTGATTTCCTAGTTCGCAGCGAGATTCTTGTTTACACTAGCTCCGGTCTTGTTAACATGGGTTTCAATCCGGGATTGACTTATTTTATTACCGGCCCTAGCGAGATAGCCTAAAAAGCATTAGTTAAAGCATTGGGATCAGCTGCTATGGAATGCAAGGCATTAGTCTCAGAATTCCAGGTTGGAGAGGCGCAGGTGGAAATGACAAACAAAGAATACAGGGCCGAGCAATGGCGTGTCAAGGAACTACTCAAAACTGAGGCAAGCTACTACGAAAGAACTAACTCATACTTATACGACTAGTTTCAGGGTCAACGGGCAGAAGAGAAAGAACCAAGCTGCTTTAATATACGGGCAAGCAGACAAGAACAAGTAGTTGTCCAGTTTCCATCTGTGGATCAAGAAAGAGATAAGATGCTTGCTGGGCAGGGAAAGGGGAGTTCACGGGCAGAAGAGAGAGAGAGTACTGACTTGTAGAAAGAGTATTTGTATAGTTCTACTACCGCCGATAGTATAGTATATTGATAAGTATATGTCAGAGTTTACTTCCAACTTTTCTAACAGCTAAAGTCAAAAGAGAAACCGGAGAGTTCTTGGAGACAATAAGGCTTCAACTCGCCCTTACTTATTAAGGCTTTCTTATAAGACCCCTAAGGCTACTGTACTACCTATGGCTCATCCAACTCGGGCAACTAAGACTTCTTGAAACCAGAAATACAGAATACAGCTGGAAACTATTAACTTAACTTCATTCTTCTCCTCTACCTATGGAAACTGGAACAGAACCGATTGCTGTTAACGACTTCACCTCTTATTCTTTCTAAGACTTAAAAAGCACTGCTTCCTGCTTCCTGACTCTAAGGGAATTCAATCCATCGAGCGCATATGAAAGAAAAGAGTAAACAACGAGCGCAAAGGGAGAGCCGAGAACGTATTCTTCTCTTATTCTATCTACGCCAACACACGCACACAAAATGAAACTTCCACTTATGCTCTTTTCACTCTTGCTACAGCCAAGGAACTACTACAAACACGGATTCTACTGGAGATTCCACTAGAGCAGGTAATTAATAAACGGACTTTAGAACTGACTGATCTAGCAGATTCTCTTTCTTCCCTTGCGTACCTCTACTCTGGCTACAAATCATTCTTAAACATAAACTTACCTCGCACAGGACTACCGGGGGACAAGCTACTACTATACAAGTAAAGGAACAGGACATTCAAAAGCTTACCTCTGACTTGCACCAACATCTTTCTACCTTATTGAAGCAGTTGAGCATTCCCTTACTGGACGAGCACCCGAACTCGCATTACCACAACCGGAGTCTTGCTCCTTAAAACTAGACGGAATCTTTAAGCTACCTATCCTTTTGGTTTCATCAATATATAGTCTAGGCAAGGAGAAACTCAATTCTCTTCAGTTATGCTCTAGGTCAAAGTATCCAGCCCTTATAGATAAGCTTGTTCCGCTTTCTTCACCAGATCTTGTAACTGCAAAATACGGGATGCACGAGAACTCCTCCTTTAGAAATAGGTTACGTTCAGGCCCAGACTCTTAGTAAAAGCCTTTCCGGGCAGTCAAAAGTATGTAGTTGCTGTTGGTAGTTGCTGTTGTGTTTGACTCAGTAGTGCTTGCTTGACTTTTATCCAATAAAGAAGAAGCCCAATCGACTCTCTTTTATACTGGCCTTCGGCTCCTCTAGTTCATTTATTCCTAACATCTTTATGGTTGTTCAGGGCTACTACTAGTTGGGGCAGTGTAGACTTCAATTGAGTACTTGGACCGCTACAAGGATTTAGGTTTCTGAACCCATCTTTCAGGACAGGTTCTCTATAGGCGCCATCCCGAATGGAACTCAGTGTAGCGGGCTTACTCATAACTAGTAGTGGGCTTGAGAAACTACTTATTCTGTTGAAACAGCTCTAACTGCTGACTTTGCGGGCGAAGGAGTGTACTCTCCTGTTATAATATGATGTAATCTTAGGCCTTTGACTACTGCAGATACTTACTCATGCGGATCTACCGTTTGCGGATTACTTGACAACAACAAGGGGAAAGCCAATAACTTCTCTTGCCGACCTCCTACCTATGGCTCAGCTACCTATGGGAACTCTACTTCTCCTCTTGCAACTGAAGCATACCTAACTTCAAAGCCAAAGAAAGAGACTACACTTATTCTCTTGCCCACCTCTCATAACCATACTTGAGAACTGGAACTCGGGATGAAACAACAACAAGCCCAGCTGCTGGCAACAATGAACTTCATTCGACATACCTATGGCAACTGGCTACAATTCTATACTTACCGAACACAGGACCACTGACTTAAGGCTTACTACTAGACTACCCCTTACTAGCTCACCGATGAGTTGAATTCTGAGTTTCCGGCTCAGTCTACCAAGTTGCATTCTTTGTCGAGTGGGGAGCATTCCGTGACTTAAGGGGTCCTATTTCATTCTGTGACTCCTGAGTGGAATTCTCACTTTCCTGGCTTTTAGGCTTATACTTACTAGTCTCATTCACCAAGGCACTACTAATGACCGCCAAGGAACTGCACCAAGGCACGGGCCAAGGAACGGATAGACAAGTCACTACTAACGTGACGCGTCAGTGAGCTAAACCGCGGCAGGAGTTATTGACACTACTAATGTGTCGCGTCAGTGAGCTAATAGCGGTAGCGAGTTAAACCGCGGCAGTGAGTTTAGGCGGCGCAAGACGTTGAGCGGTAGCAAAAGTAATATATATAACAAAGTTATTACAATAGATGTGTTCTGGGCGGAGGAGCCTGAGCTAAAACGGTAGCGAGTTAAGGACTGACTAGTTTGATTCCTTCTTATACTGACTAGTTTGATTCCTTGACTACCAATCTGTTACTACCCTGTTGCATTCTGATCTTAGTACTTGATATCATAGAGTTGATACCTTTACTACTTGCCTACCTCCTTAACAGCACTACTTGGCCCACCTCTGCGGATATATAAGTCTTCCCTTTT